>NW_023502136.1:0-228319 GCF_013396075.1 Fusarium subglutinans
CTTTAGTTTAAAAGACTAATACTAGCTATTACTTACCTTAGTATTATTCTTTAATTACTAAGAAAGTTAATAAAAGTTAGCTTTTTTTATTTAAAATAAGTTATTAAATATTATATTTAGTATAAATAATAGCTATAAGCTATAAGCCTAAGAGTTAGTAAGGATATTAATATAAAGCTACTAGGTAAGTAAATTATCCTTATAGTAAGGCTAATAGTAATACTAATAGCTAAGGCTATTTAGAAAGGTTATAATAATAGCTAACTGCCTTAGCTATTAATTATTAAAGTTATTAATAATAATTTTATTAATAAAGTTATTATAAAGGCCTAGCTATAAGAGATATCCCTTATATATAGTATTTAAGTTAATTAATAAGGCTATTATAAGTATAGTAAAAACTACTAATTTATATACTTTTATACCTAGAATATAAATTAATAGAAAATACTAGAAAATAAAGATATTACTTAGTATCTTACTCTTATTTAGTAAATTATAAGCCCCTTTACTAGCTTAATATATTAATAGCTTATATAAAGGCTACTAAGTTAATTATTTATTAATCTATTAAGTTTATAGTAAGAAAACAGACCTTAATATAGAAAGGTCAGTTAGCTGCCCCTCTTTTTACCACTTTTCTAATAGAAATCCAGTTTATAACATGCTATCCCGGGCTTGCCGATCATGCCCGTAGGGATCAAACCTGTCTGCCCGTCTGCGCGCACTGCACTACGATTGTGCCTAATACTTAAGGCTGGCGAGATCGAAGACTAGCTATGCTATGGTGCAATGCTACATATATAATGTAAGCCAGGGTTTCGGGTAATACAGGAAGCCATGTTTTACAGCACAGCAGGGCAGTGCGGCACACCATTTCTTTCAACGATATTGTACTAGTAGGTTGTGGTCAACAGCCATGGATGGATGGATAGATGGATGAATGGATGGATGGATGGATGGATGACGAGGCAAGGAGCAGAAGCACGAGCCATGAAAACAACGAAATCGACAAGCAGATTCACCACTTACTTGTTAGCTTAGAATGCCAACCGAATGAGGAGATGCTATGCTTCTCTTGTCTTGGGCCTGAAGCTGTTTGTTTGTTTGTTGGTGGCTGTGGCTGGGCTGTGGCTGGGCTGGGCCAAGCTAGCTTACCTTATTCTGGAAGCCTTCCTAATTAGACCAAACAGCCCTGGAGGCCGGAGTATCCGTTTACGTTTACACGAACCACACCACACCACAACACAACACACCCTGGGCTTGCTTACCCTGCTAAGGTACCGCAGCCCTTGGATTGGATGGGTTGGGAGTGTCACCACTCATCAACCCCAACCGGCCTCGCCGTGTCTCCATCTAATTATCACCACCAAGTCCAACGAAACACACATTGCACGCACGCACGCACCCGACCCGAGGAAGAAGGGTTGGATGCAGAGAAAAATTCTTTGTTGTAGTTGCTTGCAAGCCCACGATCTCGTTGTCGCCCCGGCAGAGTTGGACCCAGATTCAGCCATTTCCGCTCCGCTCCCTTCTCAGCGCGTTCCAGAAGACTTTTTCGAAGCCCCAAAGAAAAGCTTTTATTGAAACTATCGATTTTCCTCGCATTACGTCTCCAGTTTTGCAGGCAGACCATCCATGTCTGGAAGCTTCTGCCGCTACAACGGCCCGGAACTTGCTTGACACAGGCATCTCGCACCCAAGCTGTCCACATGAGTCGGGACCCTGCCTACGGGCATCAGAAGAGGATGCCGTTGGCGCCGTCCTCTCTTCAAGAGTTATATCGCACCACATCGCATTGCTGACATACAGGCTAGACGCGGTGCGATGCCTTGCGAAGTCGCTATGCGATACGATACAATGCCCCCCCCCCCCCCCCCCTAGTAAGCGGACGACGCCGTGTATATTTGCGACATTTAATATGGTGTCGTATCCCTGGCGTCTCTAATTCTTTCCAAGATCGGCCCGCATCGGTAGAAGGATCGTGAAAGGAATCAACGATGACCGGACGGACCAACTCCGTGCGTGGCCTGCCTACACAGAGTCGCTACCGGTAGTTGTGGACGCGATTCGATACTCACGCGTTCAACCCAACAGGCGGTAAAAGTTGACGAGGGTAACATCGTTTCGAGGTCTGGTTCGTCCACAGCAGGCCGTGCGTATGACAGACAGACGAACAAACAAACAAACAAACAAACAGAAACCTTTTGCCTTCAGCTCATTTCATTTTCGTCTAAACCCCAGAACCGGCCATCGTCACTGACTTAGAACGTGGATATCAACGGGCCTATTTCTCGATCCGCCTCTTTCTGGTACATTGCCTGTGGCAAAACCGCTTCCACATATTGAATAGTGTCCTGCAGCTGAGGACCCTGGATCACCACGCGCCTATTAGTGTCGGCGTACCATGGCCATGGATGCGATACCTACCTTATTTCGAATGGTCCGAAGTTCCTGAGCCAACTTAACAAACACGCACGCCGCTTTGCATGGGCCTCGGATATGTTAAGGGTTTCGGGCTTGGTGGAACGTCGAACTTATCAGTTCTTCTCGAACGCCCCTAAGCAGACCCGGCCTTTCTTTGTCGGAATCTGTTTGCTGCAGTCTTTGTAGGAGCTTTCCAAGGGCCCCCATGAGTCCTATGCGAGCCACCAACAAACGCCAAGGCTTCTGTTACCTCTCTCCCGCTATTGTGAACAGAGGGCGGCGGTTGGTGAGGTGCCAGCACTTTACACAAAATCCTCTCTGTTGGAATCGAACTTTCTCTCTGACAGCACATCTGAGCTGTCCTCGTTTTGAGGGCCATCAAGGTGAACAGCGTGCGTGTCTGGCTGTGGCTGAATAATGGTTCTGTTCTTCTTGATAGTGTCCCGGCGTTTGGGTCTGTTCTCTCTTGTCTTTAGCCATACCGAGTTGAGCGAATCACCAGGTTTTGCTACATTTGTCCTCCCGATCTAATCAATAATAGAAGCGCCGACTCAAGTGGCTGCTGTTGACACATGTTTGGGCTACGAGAAATTCTCCAGTTCGATCCAACCATTTGATCGTCCAAGCGAAGGGCTAGATGGTGACAGCGAAACTTATCGATGGCCGACCTCGAGCATAATAGCACAGTAAGAGAGGGACGAGACGAGAGCATAGGAGACGACACGAACTTTGATCCCCTCTAGGGGAGGAAAGAAAACCCAGGACCTCGATCCTAAATGACAAAAAGATTTAGGTGATATAGCCTAAGCTTAGGACAACCTTTACTGAGTTTATTTTGACACCCCATATCAAGATCCGTTGTTTTCTTGCCCCCTAAGGCCCCTATATCCTATAGTCCCAGCAGATCTAGAGGCCCACGCGTCGCCCACTTGGCCTGTGGTGTTGTGGGGGATGGCATCACACACCTGTTGTTGCTGTTGTCTCTGACGCTCGTTCACCCGAGCTCGCTCGCTCGCTTATGGCTGACGAGTTAGCAGTTGTACGTAAGGGAATGCGGAATACAACGGCACGCCAAGGATCCAGAAATCTGCGTGATCGTTGACTTCGTCATGTAGTTCATGGCTTGCACTTCTCTCTCGAGACTGTCCAAGAGCACCCGGAATCCATCAGCTCATGTCTTCTCAGGGTCGGCATTATTTACAAGCCACTCACAGCATGCCCCGGTTACTGTCCGTGGCAGACCGGAGGTTGACACGGGGAAAATTGTGATAACACGCAAATATAAGCCTCGCAAACAAGGGAGTCTAGAATATTATTCATGTTTTCCATGATTCAATCATAAGAAACACCGAGTCTTTTCATGGGCTAGGCACCTAATCCCGAGCATACTTCATGATACAGAGCAGAGAAAACTGACTATTGAGAATTGTATTATGTACTTGTTCATCCAGCACTGCGGCTAGCCTAGACCAACAGTCGTTCCTTCGTGGATCAAATAATAGCTATAACTCCGACAATGAATGCAATGCAGTGGTATCTCACCCGAAACACTTTTCCCCGGTCCTGTCCCCGGTACTTTCTCTGCCTGAACGCCTTGTACAAAAAAGCCACGCCTGCCCCTTCCATAAGCCATGATAAAGTAGTCTGTGTTTGATAAGTGTTATCCGATACGTGGTATTGGAATCCTAGTAAACTCGCAGGTCAAAATCGTTTGTAAACCCGCCGTTGAGAAGCATGCAAGCGATGCGAATACGTTGGGTGGGCATGTCGTCAGCAGTGTATGCCTCAATAGGACTAATGCCCAAGGAGAGACACATAGCGTTGGTGATAGTATGAACACCGCAGTCATGACCATTGTTCTGCAGAGGAGCCTCGTGGAGAATGGTCTTCCATTCATCCTCAACGAACTTCTCCTCCAAAATGTCTCGGATCCACGCCATGGCACGCGCGGTGTAAGAACGGTTGCCGCCAGCATTGATCGAGTCCATGTGGGCAACAGTTCGCTTGGAGGGCCGAATAACGAGCAATGTCCAGTGGGAATGCTCACAGATGGGTAAGAGAATAGTGTCAATGTCGAGAAAGTTTCTTTTCTCGATGCCATATCGGCGCAGTGTCCTCTGGGTGTTGCCGGTGCCCTGATCTTGAAGGCGTTTGAAAAAGAATGAGCCCGGAGTCCAGATCTTGCGAGTGTTCCGCTTGACATCCTTAATGCCGGCAGCTGAGTTGATAGCTCGATCGAGCCAGACAAGAGTCGCGTTGACAATTTCGTCGTTTAGCCATTCAGTTGAGGACACGATCTTGGCAAAGTCGTGTTTTCGGAGGTCAACACCCTCGGCAGACTTCGCAAGGCTCGTGGACGATGCCGCATTGAGCGTGTTCATTGCCCTTGTGTGCCATTCCGGTGAGACTGGTGCAACGAATGTCTGATTAGGCTCGCGAAGTCCTCCAGATCGAGCGAGGCGTTCCTCGCGCTCCTTTCGAGCCTTTTCTTCAGCCTCACGCTGCACTGCCTCAGCAGCCAAACGAGCCTCTTCAGCAGCTTTTTGGGCGGCCTCTTGGACTTGATGGTCAATTCCGGCCCTTGAGTCGTCGCTGATCTGGAGATCAAGGGAAGGAAGCTCAAATAACTCGCTGATACGCGTATGAAAGTCACGTCCATCGTGTTCTTCTAAGCGGCGACGGCGGAGACATTCATCAATGCTAAAAGGATTGAGTGTGGTCTTTTTGGGTGGTTCCTCCACGGGAGCAGGTGGTATGTTGAGCCATCCACGGGTCCAATGAGGGCGTTGCTCCTGAAATACCTCGGTCGGAGGAATGGCCTCTCCCGTTTCCTTGTCATAGCTGATCTGTTTGGGTACATCTAGACCCAGATGTGTTCTTGGTTTCGGACTGATGGTGTCGTCTGTAAAGCGTACAGCCTTGGGTCGACATGTTACGCGAAGACGCTTGGGCGTGACCTTTGACGGATGCTTTCGTCGATTCCGAAGAATAGATCGGAGAGTTCCGGTTTCATTTGAGGTAAGAGGAATCTTAGGAGTGAAGTCGGTGATGTATTTGGTCTTTAGGGCTTGGTGTTCGTTGCTTTCCTCATAGAAGGTTTGGCGATAATCCGCGGGTGTTATCCGCTTGATCTTCTCATGAGCAAACCCAGCGCGAAGAAAGTCTGTTTTGTAGTAGTGAGGGCGGGGGACATCAGGGCGAGGGAACGATGGCACTGGCTCAGGGAGAGTGGCCTGAACGGCGGGTTTTGTAGCTGCTGCTTCAGTGGGTGAAGCAGTCTGTTCATCAGGATTTGTGTCGATTCGCTCCTTAAGCTCATCGGACTCAGGAAATGATCCTGGCAATAAGAAACGCGTCTCGAGGTCAGTTCGTGGTGGGGTAGGGAATATGTCCTGTAGCTTGCCACGATACTCCTCAGAGTCGACATAGCTTGGGGCAGGAAGGTTGCGAAGGATAGCCTTAATATCAAGCACAACTCGATCCAGGAATGCCTGTGAAACGTTCCAGTAATCTTCCCCATACTTCTTGAGAATATTGTTGCAAACAACAGGAAGCGCGGGGCCGGATAGAAAGTGCTTCATCGATTCGAGGTGTGCGGCGAACTCCGCAGAGAGTCCGTAATCAAGAACAGGAGGAACAAATTCATTGCTATCCCGAATTTTGACGATAACGCCGATTTCGTAGATTCTGTTCAAGTAGTCATAAATCCTCTGCAGTTGCAAAGTGAAGATATCGTAAAAGTCATGGTTGATGGCCTCAGAACGATTGATGGCATCAACTATGTGGATGCTCAGTGGCGCCAGGTCTTTGTTTGCTTCCTGTCGGGCTCCTTGCTCAAGGCATTCCCAGACTGTCATGAAGGACTTGGCGAAGTACTTATAGTCAGCCAGCAATGTAGCAAGGCCATCTTGGTCGATCCAGCGGAGCCCAGCACTCTGCCCAGGAGTGCTTGAGTTGGAGACCACGATGTCATCGCAACTGGTGCTAATCTTGACACGCTTGTTGCTGACTTGGTTTTCACTCAAATAAGAGCGACATTCTGCAATTTGATAGGACTGAGGTCGTACTAGTAGCGAATTAGAACAGAAAGAACATAAGGCTGTCAGGCGTGGGGAGGTTGAAACTTACAGATTCTGGTGATCGTCTCACCAATGCCTGTGAAGGCCGAATAGAGGCTAGATATCATCCTGGTGATAGATCTGGCACCCGTTGTGATTCCGAGCATGCGGCTAGAGGTCTGCAGTATCAAGTGAGCTAGGGCAGGTATGCAAATGACAAGAGATGCGCCTACCTGGGCCTGTTGGCCAGATTCCTCGCTAGGAACAGTCTCTCCTTGGCGAAGAGTAATGATAGGGGTGGAAGTGTCAGTGACACCGATTTGTGCGGCAACAAGGTCGATCTCAGTATCTTCGGCGCGACGCTTGCGTGTCTGTATGCCATCGACAACAAGATTGGGGTCAGAGGTAGGGGTAGTGGTAGTGGAAGTTTTGGGTGTGGGTGTGCTGGGGGCCCCGTCATTTGTGTTGGCAGTTTCGGCCTGTGGTTTGGGTCGGGGTTTTTGATTGCTGTAATGATTAAGATTGGGGGGAGACTCTGTGTCAATGAATCTTTGGCGAAGAACGGAATCTTGAAAAATCTCGCGGCGCGGAAGTGGTGAGTCAATCAAAAGACGCGCAGTAGGGCGCCTGATCTGCCTGGGAGGAGTGACGAACTCAACCTTTGGTGAAGGCAGGGAGACTTGGACCTGGGTAGTTGCTTTAGCCTTAGAGTTGATCTGTAGCTGCTGTCGCTCCCGTCGCCTTTCGGCAGCTTTCACGATATGCCAAGGCACGTAGCTTCCCCTTTGGTTAGCGGACTGGTGGACCGAAATGCGCGATTCAAGCGAGAAAGACATGACGAGCGATATGTTGGGTTTGAAGTGAAATTTAGAAAGTGCAATGTGGAACTTGGTCCTAACGAAGCAGTAGCGTTGGTGAAAGAAGAAAAGTGAAATGAAGTGTAGTTGAAGTGAAGCTATCGCGATCCAGTTGGAATACGAGGTAAGAAGTGAACAGCCAACAGGGAAATGCGATGTCAACAAAGCAACCCGAGCTAGGTAGGTACCAGCAACGTGCTGTTGTTGTTGTATTGTATCGCAGTGACAATGAAGCAGAAGCAAACCGAGGTGCAGGTGCCAGCAAGTGTCAAGCAGTGTCAAGTGTAGTAAAGTACGAGCGGTAAATCGAAAGAAATCGGGAAGCTGCGAAGCCAATGCGAAATTGTTCTTACAAGAATCGAAGTTACGAACGAGTCAGAATGAAGCTGATCGAAGATGCAGTTGATGTTGATGGTTGGAAGAAGAAAGGAGGAGAGTTTGAGTCGAAGAATCGAGTTCGTTTTCTACCACGCCAGATCACTCGAGCTCGGGCCCAAGACGCGTGAGCGCGACAACAATGGCGTCGCGTCGAGTTGCTACAGCCACTTCCCAATTAGGTCTCCTTTATCCAAATCGTTCCGGTGATGCCATCACGACCACGCAAGCCCATAGGGGATGATGTCGCTGTGGAAGGTTGCCTACAGTGGTCAGTTGAAAGACATGAAGTCTTTCAGCCTCTCAGGACGTGCAGATGGGGGTCAGTGCGGGCGCATTGACAGGTCAGGTGGGGCTACGCGTGACGTCGCCGCGATTGGTCAAATTCACATAACTACCTAAGGTACCTTACCACCTAAGGCATCTAAGTAAGTAGGTAGGTACCTACCTAGAATTGGATGACCTTAGGAGCCAATTATTCACCCCAGCATGATGGAAACGACAGTGATGGATGCTGCCCGGGTTGTTGTCTGAAATGGGTCTTCTGAGCGCGCGAGGGTAGGAGTGAGACTTTGAACAGATCTCAGTTGATGGATCCTGAGACTGTATAAAACCACCTGGCTTTCATCTACTATAGGTATACCTAGCCGTAATTTAGGTACCAACTTACCAACCTAAGTACCTTATATAAGATATTGCACCTAATAAAAGACAGAAAACCAGGACAAAGATTCCTTGTTCTATCCGTCAAGTTACGTCAAGTTATGAAGAAACTACCAATGGAAGGTTAGTAGTAAATGGTTCTCAGAATCAAGCTTGGGCCAACAAATTATGGGACAAAGACCGGTAACTCAATGCTAATTTTTGACGATATAATTTTTCTTCAAAAGCAGGACTCGGATCATGGTTCGCGATTGGTTTGCTGAGATTCTGGTAGGGTAGAGACACATAGGCACCTCTCAATCGCTTCGCCGAGCGATTCTTTTCTTTGTATACTTATGCAGTAACTTCAATTGTAAGATAATCTAAACACCATATGTACATTCGCTAAAGCCATCATTTACATCAAACCAGCGTGTCTCGATAACCTTTGAGGTCAACAGTCTCCACCCCTTACAATTGCGCCAAAGTAGGTCCCAACTTCTTTGTACAAAAGGTCGAGAAATACTCGTTCAAAGCATCCACTGTTCCGCTACCTTCGACAAGGCTGACCACGATTGCTACGTATCCATCAGGTCTAACAACGACCACTCCACCAAGCTCTTCATCAAGGCCCATTTTGGCATGGGCTACAGCCTTCGCCTGAGGAAATCGTGCATCAGACCGGTCATCAGCGTAAACATGGTCCCTATATCGGGCAAGCACTCCAGGCACATCGCGAGAGATCTCGATTTCAGGTCTCTTGGACGAAAAGACCGTGGAGATGGTAAAGAATCGGCTGTGTGGGAGGTGCTTCTCATGGTATGAGACCTTATCGAGATCGGGCCGCTGATAAGCTGCGTAGAACGACCGCTGGCTACCGAGATGATTGGCGAAATCTTTCAAAGCCTGGCGGGTCTTTGAAGGGACACCTGCAAAGACAAACAATCGGAACGCGCCATTCAAGGGTACTTCCTGCTCCAAATGCACAACGTTGGCGTCAACTACTCTTGTTACATTCGAGTTGATAAAAAGGCGGCCGGTTCGTAGCTTGGTCCCCTTTGGGTGAATCAGTGGGGATTGTGCATTATGTTCTGGTGACCAGTTGAAGACGTTGGGCTTGTAGTAAACACCGTATCCACTGGTAAACTCGCACGACTCCTTGAAAGCATTGATGAACTCGTTGTCCTGAACATCGTTCTTGCCATGGTTGGCTGACGCTGCCTGGACCTCAGCAGCCGCGGGTGGTCGCTGAGAGAAAAGCTTCGCATATCGGTTATCAAAATCGAGGAGAGACTCAGCGACATGCTTGCGTTCCGTTTCATATGTCTTGAGGACTTCCCTGCTGGCAAACCCGGATTCAACGGCGTGGATCTTCCAAGCAAGGTTTTGGGCATCAAGGAATGCTGTGTTCATTCCCTGACCGGCCTTAGGCTGTGGGTGTGTCAGCGCGTGGTGACAATTGGAGCACGGGAAGACTTACACTATGTGTATGGCAAGCATCTCCACCAAGGAAGACTCGCTGGTCCAGTGTGTATCGTTCTGAGATGCCTTGTCCGATAGGATAGACGGAGTACCACTCGACGCGCTCCCACTCAATTGAGTAAGGCTGCAAGATCTTTTTTGCCGATTCTTGCACTTGCTCCTCGGTGGCTGTTCGTCTCGGGTTCCAGTCGGGATCTGTAGACGATGCAATCTGGATATAAAGACGGACCATGTTGTCCTCTCGCGGAATGACCATAATGGAGCCGTGCTCACTATGGATGGTACATTTCATCTGAGCGTCATCAGTACACCATGAAATAGGGCTTGTTGAGCAGCTGTGCTTACCTTGATATCTGGGAAGTCGGTTTTCACGACACCGTCCATGACACCCCAAACATGGGCGATGGGATCCTTGTGGCGAACGGCAATGCCAAGCTGGTTGCGGATAAATGACCTTGCACCCTCGCCACCAAACAGATACTTGGCGTGAATGGTCTCCTGTGCAGTACCATCGACATGCTCCAATTCGACAGTGACAGGATATTCGGGGTTAGACTTCTCATCGGAAGTAAAGCCCTTGATTGTCCATGGCCGTTGGACCTGTGCTCCATTCTTCTCGAGGTCGGAGATAAAGACACGCTCGATCAGACCTTGGTGCAGCAAGGTTGTGAAAGGGTATCGAGCATCGATAAAATCAGGGCAGCTGGCCCATGTTCCAGTCCGGGCGATACCCTTTCCCGACGAAGCTGGATCCCAGAAGGCAACTTCGTAGACGCGAGCTGGGTGATGAGCCATGATTGCTGACTTTAAGCCCATGTTGCGAAGAAGGTCCAGAGAGCGTGGCTGAATGCCATCGGCTCGACCGGTAGGGGTCGGCTCAGCTCTGTTGTCGATATGCTTGATCTTGTAGCCCCAACGAGCAAGGCATGTTGCGAGCATGAGGCCAACCGGGCCAGCTCCAACAATGACTAGCGATGTTAGCATTCAATTGGTTGGTATGGCCAACAGCGTCAGACTACTCACCAATGTCATAGTATGGGGAGCGATCGGGCTGTGATTGAGACATTGTGTAGTAAAAGAAGAGGTGTTTGGCTAGTTAGGTATCTCCTGGTGTGGTCAATCTGAGGAAACAAGAGGCAGAGTTGATGGGGGGTCGCATATTATATGCTAAAATGCGATAGGCATGATATCCAGAGATGCCGGGGGTCTGGCCGGACATGCTGTAAGCAGAAGTCTGGTGCGACTCAGACCCGAGGGGAATTGACGGCATCAGACTTCGGTACGGGATGTGGAGTGCATATCTGCTGTCTGGTGCATTGTTTTTAGATAGAGATTCTGGCCTAAATGTTCTAGCCAACGGAAAATATCCGCTTCGTGGTTTGGCGAGACGAATAATCACTTGTCGTCATGGGGTCGAGCTGTCTTGAGTGTGGGGTTTCTGGGGCGAAGAGGAGACCAGGAATCGAGACTGCCTATTTGGGAAATCGGGAGTTGATTTCGGGAAGCCGCAACCGGGTCCGGCTTTTGTCTCGGTTGCAGGGGCGCCGGGGAACGATGGAGCCTGTTAGTATTGGGTCATGAAATACTGCTCGATCTTAACATATCTTAACTGCACCCGTGCATTGGGTCGTACTACAGCGCCCGGGAGTGGGCCCTTCGAATGCCGGGCAGGAGGCCGAGATCTCATTTCTCCAAGATCCAGTCCTATGTGACAATGAACGGTCTGGCGTTAGTAATTGACTGGGGTTATGTTGAATGAAGACATGAAGGTCCTGGTCCTGTTCCCAATCTACGGTGTGTAGAGTGAGTGCGCGAGACGGAGTCGTCCCTTCAGCTTGGTTGTCTCTGAGGTGGAAAGCCCAGCGACCTACCTACATGAAACCACCTTTGATACAGAACTGCTTTCCTGCCTCAACGAACCACTTTCTGAGCTTGACCCAAGGTACACACATGACTGCCTTACCCTAGACTTTGCTAAGGTAATGTAGAAGGAACTATGCCTTTGAACTTCTCTGTTGTGTGTCAAGTGCCGAGTATTCGAAAATGGAAGTCACTATTCTTTCAATAGCCCCAGGCGATGTACCACGAGTGTTGTTGCACTGGAAACACAAGCTCAAGATGTCCCTTCCACTACCGCGACACTTTTGTCTTGTGATCTTGCATGTACAACAAATAGAAAAGTTCACTTATTGAATGTCGAAACGTGATATCTTTTGCGAATCACCCACTTGCGAGGCTTGTAAGCTGCTATTCGGACTTAAACGAACGATTATCCAAGACCAAGTGATACGGGAATGGGCGATACCACCCAATTTTCTGCCTACCTCGCAAGAGATCGGTCCTTGAACATCACAGATATCTTTGACGAAGAGAGTCAGTGTAGGCATGAGACAAACTTAGAACGTCGACTAACAGACACCTCGCAGAATGCCGCAACGTTCTTGTGAGATATTGCGCCCACATACCTCGTAACTACCAGTACCGTGATGGAATCCGGCTTGTCAGATGCCTACACATCGACAAAGAATGCTTCCTGACGTGATTTAGGTCTTCCTAGTATTACGAGACCACCTTGGTGACGAGTTCCTTGGGTACGCAGGAGGCGTACTCTACGAGATGATTGAAGTCGATTGCCATCATTCGGATGACCCAGGTGCAGCATTTCAGCGTTGGAGACATGATCACTTGAACAGACATGTGGGAAACCCTCGATTGGACTCACGACGGCCATTGGTTCTGACAAAAGGAGCAGACTGATCTCGAACTCCCTCATGTCCCGCACCTCACAACTGTTACGTCCAATATCATACCAACAACTGCCCTTACAGAGTGGAGAAAAAGCCACCCTCAAAGATATCGCACTCGACTTTCAGACTACTCACCTATAATAGCAAGGTCATCACTTTACCCAAGCGGTATCGGTATACGAAAGAACTGGATGATAGAACATACGATGTATGTTTCATCTCGCGACGGGGGTACCCGTGCGTTTCGTCAGCTCAAGGCCAGGGAGTTTCACGAGATGCAATGGAATGAGAATATGATTCATAAGGGCAGACTGGTTGGTGAAAAGTCAATTGACCTCGACGAATTACCCAAAAGAAGAGCCACGGAAACGCATCAGGCACAGACCGAGCGCCGTCATCACCGTCGATCACTGAGCTCCAAAATCATCAGCCCAGAGAAGATGACTCAAATTATACATATGTTCCGCGTGACAGACAAGGGAAGCGGGAAAAATGAGAATCAAAAGCCTGCACTGGTCCAAGATGATCATTCCATCATTCTGACCCACGACACATTCAAACAGCAGTTCGATGCTCAGGTCAGGGACTGCGAAATACCCAACGCCAACTTTGCGAGGAAGTTTGGGTTGTTCACCAGCGACAGATCGCTTCCACCTTTCATAAGAGAACTGCCAGTCGCCGAAGATAAAGCAATGGATATGATAACTGCCTCTCCAACAAAAGGAGTATTAAACTCCTGGAGGTTCCACGGCCCTTTCACGCCTCAACTTTGGTTCGACAGTGGCATTGATTACAGATGGAAACACCGCTCCCATTAGCTACAACTGATGTTCCAGGCGGTGTTGCAGGATATGTTAAATTTTGGCAAGCAGATGAGGTGAGTATCTCCAACAAGCTTTGCTGGGGACTTATAGATCATTTCAACAGCAAAGTAGCATATGTAAGATGTTGCATTATCGTTGACACTTGTTGCCAGCTGACCACAATTCGGCACCCAAGTTTTCGACTGGTCCAACCGAAGTCCCTGATTCATTCAAGCATTCATTCACCGTGCTAGCATTTCTCGTTTTTGTTTCCTGGCTTTCGTTCAAGTGCTTTGCCTGAACCTCGACCGTGATATGTCACCATCAACCTGTATCCTCGGAGCTACTGTTAAGTAGCTACTGGGATTCGAGATTCTGGGCTCGATGCAACAAGAAAGTTCGAATAGAGGGCGCTACTCCGACCCTTCAGCATCCGTATTGACGCCTTTAAGAGGAGACTTCCTGGATATCTCACCAGGATTCGAGTCGCGAGCGCGTTCGCTATCTCCGCGCAAGCGTCTTGTCAAACAACCCCTTCGTATTCGTATGAATTTGACTGAGAGCCAAGTTGACAAGATTACGGACGCGTATGTCATATGTCTCTCTTAATTTGTATTTCCAACTGACTTTTCTGAAGTTTCAGTCGTCAAGTCGATAAGAGCCCAACGAAGGCTGCTAAGTTCAAGAAAAAGTCTACGATGGCCACTCCAAGAACGATTCCAAGGTCAACACCACGAAAGAACAAACCAAGACTTCTACAGTATGAGGATTCCTACGGCTGGACTACTAGAGAAGATGGTCCCTCTGATGTGAATTCTCCAACCTTTTCGGAGCTTATGCCCGGTCGCCATTCGGACTCTTCCAAGGACTTGTTCTCTGCCAGTTTAGCGGAACGTCGACATATCAACCCGCCTTCTCCGTTGCAGCTTGGGAATCCCCGTCGCAGTGGGGCAGTTCCTCGGCCAGCCGAGATGGAAGATATTCCCGATTCAGTCTCTCCTTTGGGGCAGGGAACCTTCGAGCGTGAGCTGATCTTCGACGATGATGCCTCTTCGGTCTACTCCCCTCAACAAACTGCCCGCCCATCACCTCTTCGCCTCAGCCACGCCAGGTCACAATCAAAATTCAATGGTGCTGAGGAGGGTTCATTTCAAGAGTGGAAAAGGAGCCACGATTCCTCCATGATCAGGGAGTCGGTAAGCCATCCAGAGGATCTGGTCAACAGGCCGCGACGGTCGAAGAGCTCTGCCGATGGACTGAGACAGGCCCGAGCCATCGCAGTGCACTCTCCACCGATCCCACAAGTCGTAACAGTGGGCTCCAATATCAGCAACTATCGTCGGGCTGTTCAAGACACTCCCGTATTCTCACCACTGCAGTTCTATTTCAGAGGAACAGACTACCCAAGCTCCAAGAAGGGCGAAAAAATAATGATTGGGGATAACGGGTGGCTCGAACGCCCTGACGGCAGGCCTGATCAAAGCGCAAAGACGCCCCAGAAGAAGACTGGAATTTTGGACAACATCAAGAAACTCGCAAAAGACATGGTATGTTGGTGAAATACAGCGTTAGATGTTTGTACTAATTCAAACGCAGACGGAGCTTCATTATACCTCTCGTCGGGCGCCCACCGTCCGGTCTCGGCCGACATCACAGGTCACCGTTTCACTAAATGCCAGAGAGCAAAGCCTTCTCTACTGCGAACTGGAGTTCAACCTTAGCACTGCATTGAATGAATATATTACGGTGCAGCTGGACAAGGGTCGGCTTGTGCCTGACAAGCTCAAGAAGGTAGCAGATGCGTGGCATAACAAGGGCCGACCTAAGGTTGTTGGTTTCCGCTACGACCTGGAGACGCAGCTTGAACTTATCAACCTGCATGCCGACGATTTTCGTTTTTATGGCCGCCGACAAGCCGATCCTGTTGAGATTGGCGGGCTCCTGCACACTATGAAGGTCAATGCTAGAGCAATGTGTGTCCGGACACTTTGCCAGCCAGATTCTGTGATTGCGAAGCAGTTGGTCGACACCCAGTCAACCTTTAAAATGCTTGATGTCCCAGACTACCAGCAGCGCGCGCTGGCTGACATAGCTCAGTTCTTCAAGGTGATTGTGGAGCGAGAGCAAGATGCTCGAGAACACACTGGAGGTAATGGCAGGGACTCCAGCAACCGAGGCGAGCGACAGCGGGCAGCGGTTCAGGAAGGGATATGATTTAATGGGCTTGTTACTTATAACAGGTCATGGTTTTGGTCTTGTTGCTTTCGATTGAGTTGAGTTGGTTGGACAGCACGTCGTCATGGAGCTGGAGAGTTGCAAACAGAACAGGGGATTCAGCTGCAATAATCGTTGTCATGGTGGCGAATACATTGTAAAATCGATACGACAAGCAATCCTAGAATTTGTCAAAAAGGACTCTCATAGGCACATGAAATCAATACATGACACCGTAAGCACTTTAGAAACAGAACTGTATCGACTATGTATATATCCAAGAGGCGCCAAGTTATGTCCCGTGAGATCTGCAAAAGTTGATATCCAGACTGATGGTTCAGCCTGTGATAATGAAAAACACTTCTAGTACCGCTCGCAGTTTTTAAACGTCAGTTAATATAAACCAAGAGAAGAAGGAAATAAAAAGAAAATAAGCGAAAGAACTACTGTCGTTAGATGTCATAATGAAGCAGTAATAGGTAGTCGAGGGGAAAAAGAAAGGTCGACTATTGCCGATAGCGGTAGTTATCCTCGCTTCTACGTCGCCTAGGTTCTCGATCTTCGCATCGCGGATCATCGTAGACGAAGTCATAATCATCATCATCGTTTTGGGGTAGTGCCCTGCCGCGATCATACCGGTCACGATCACGATCGCGGCGGTCGTCCTCTCTATCACGGTCACTGGATCTCCGTTGCTCGTAGCGGGGCATCTCCTGCTCGCGCACGTAGCTGCGCTCACGCTCCCAGTCGAGTTGACGTCGTCGGTCTCGCTCCCTCGAATCCTCAACCCTATTGGCGAGAGCATTGGCTCCAAGACCACCAGCGACAGCGCCGAGAATGGTGGAAACGAGACGAGTGCGGTCCTCGTTCTCGTCTTCGTAACCTCGGGTCTTGTGCTTGCGGCGTGTTGCAGCTTCAGTCGCCTCGCGAGCTACAAGACCACCAACGACAGCGCCTAAGATACCGGCGCCGATGCCGCCGGCGGAATGAGAGAAGTTCTCATCAACGACGTTCCGAGCGCGGGTGATGGGACTTTGTGAGCGGTTTCGCGAGCTCCGTCTGTCATCATAGTCTTCGTCATCCGAGGGAGGACGGGAGCGGGAGCGACTGCGTCGGACCATGGTGGTGTTTGGTGGGACAGATCGTGGGCGGTTCTGAGACTCGGGGGGCTCGAGGGTCATGCGCTCCCGCGGAGGAGGAGGAGGCATGCCGCCGTAGTAAGGGTCATCAAGACGAGAGGTCGAGGCATAAGGAGGAGCGCCAGGAGGGGGAGGAGGAGGAGGAGGAGGAGGTCCTTGTTGCTGAGGCCCCGAGGCACCACCGGAATAGTTGTCCGGAGAAAAGTCGCGTCGGCGACGAGAGTACTCTTCGTACTCGTAGTAGTCTTTTGACATTGTATGGTATAAGTAAGTGTAAAGCGACGCAGAGCGAGACGGTTGGTTTTGGTATAAGGCAGGTATAGTAGAGTACCTTAGGCGAGACGAGGGGAAGTTGGAGGCTTATATTATGTGGCTGAGGTGGACAACAGTCAAGAGGCACCCTAGCTCAACGGGTGGACGTCAGTCTTGTGAGGACAAATAACTACACGCCGTGTAAGTACCTTAGTTGCGAGGAAGACTAAGAAACTAAGTACCTAAGGTACCTAAGTGTTAAGGCAAGATACCTTAGCTGAGTTGTAAGAGCTGAAGTAGTGAGTGGCGCAGCAGCAGTTTAGGCTTTTGAAGATGTAAGTAGTGTGTATCACATGAGGTAGCTGATAACGACGAGTCCCTTTTAGCTACAGTACATACATCAGATAGACCAAGAGACGGAAATACCTACCTAGTAGGTAGGGCTGCCTGGTAAAAGTAGAGGCGCATCGTGGACAGGAGAGGAGAGGACAGGACGGGAGAGGACAAGGCTCGGAAGCTGATGACGTCATAAAAGACCCCGCGTGGCGTATCATTTCATCGCTGTACACAGCCTCATTTCAACACGTCCACTGTATTGGGGATACCTACCTAGGTAGGTATATGATGAAGAACTCTCCGGGATTCCCTTTTCTCTTCAGCTGTGCGCAAACCACATCCGATAAGATCCAACCTCACCGTTTTCATTGGCCTGAGCCATGAAAGTCGCAAAGTTGGGTGCCCTCTGGAGTTGAGAGTATTGCTTGTGATGTATGAGGTTTGGTGTCTTTACATAATGCCCGACTATCACCCACAGATAATAGACAGAAATATTGCGCTGATGTTTACTGACTGCGTGGTGGACTTGAAAATGAATCCCCAGATCCAATGGTGTTATTGCCAGACTTGAAATTGGACTTAAGGCTACCGTCCCGTTATCCCGCCCGGTTTTCAAACACTTTGTTATTAATAAACAAGAGTTGACATTGGATGCTCAACTCAACTGGCAAATAAATTATGGATCTCTCAGTAGTGGGTGGGTGCATTATTCATTCTAGCGAGAAATTTACCCGACCTTACATTAGTACCTGCTAAGGCACTTACTTACCTGACTTACTAACTACTAATATAGTAGCATCATGTACATATAAGTTATGCGGTCTCGTATGAAGAGACTTCATATCTCTCCCGACAAACGTATTTCTACTACAAAATCAATCAGGATCGATATTCAAGCTCATTATCGACCTTTCAATGAAACCGAACTCGAACTCGAACTCGAAATCTTGCCAGATAGAGCAAAGTCAACAACAGAATCATGACGACGAGCTAGAAGAGAAGCTGGGCTCTGTGGAGGCCGTGCAGCAGCCCGAAACGAGAACCAACGACAGCGGAGAGTCGGTCAATGAACTTGAGCATTGGAACAGCCCTCGAATAAACTCGTATCGTTACTATGCCACCAATTTCTCGTTTCTCATCATGGGCATGAATGATGCATCTCCAGGGGTAAGTCAAGTTACTACTGCCTCTGTCATGGAAGCCTGGAGCTTCGATGATTGACTGCAATCGGTCTACTAACTAACTACCCACTCACAGGCTCTGCTGCCATACGTGCGTGTGTTCTACTGAATCGTCTACTACTCGTTTCTAATGTGCATAGATCGAGACATACTATGGCATCAACTACACCACCGTCTCTACTCTCTTTCTCGTACCTGTAGCTGGTTATATAGTCGCTGCACTCACCAATAACTGGATACACTACACCCTAGGCCAACGAGGCGTTGCAGTTCTTGGGCCTCTCTGTCGTCTCATCGCCTACATTCCCGTGGCACTTCACCCTCCATTTCCAGCGCTACCCTGTGTAATGCTGTTCACTGGTTTCGGTAACGGCATCCAAGATAGTGGCTACAATGCCTGGATTGGCAACATGCACAGAGCCAACGAGCTCTTGGGCTTCCTCCACGGCGCCTATGGCCTCGGTGGTACCATTGGCCCTCTGATCGCATCTGCCATGGTAACTGAGGGAAGACTGAACTGGTTCACCTTCTACTATATCATGATAGGACTTGCTGTGGTTGAGCTTGTCGTCGGAACAGCCGCGTTCTGGGGTGCAACCGGCCAAGTGTATCGACAGCGAGTTCGCTACGACGAAGCTAAAGACCGTGCAACAACACGCATGGCACTCAAGAAACCCATCACCTGGATAGTTGCCGTCTTCCTCCTGGGATACGTTGCGACTGAGGTTAGCTTGGGGGGTTGGATTGTCACTTTCATGCTTCGAGTACGACATGCCAAACCTTTCCTTGCTGGCTTGACAGTGACACTGTTCTGGCTCGGGCTGACATTGGGTCGAGTTGCTTTGGGCTTCGTCACAGAGAGGACTGGTGAAAAGACGGCCATCATGGTCTATCTTGTGCTCTCCATAGGGTTGGAACTGCTGTACTGGCTTGTCCCCAACTTCGTCGCCTCTGTCATCTTCGTCATGCTTCTTGGGTTCTTTCTGGGGCCTCTGTTCCCCGCTGCCATGGTTGCTGCAACCAAGTTACTCCCAGCTGATTATCACGTCAGTGCCATCGGGTTCGCGGCAGCGGTTGGAGGAGGTGGTGCAGCTGTGGGACCATTCGCGGTCGGTGCCATCGCGCAAAAGACCGGAGTCCAAGTTTTGCAGCCTATAATCGTCGGTCTCATTGGTGCTATCACTCTGATATGGCTTCTCCTCCCAGGAGGTTTCAGAAAGGGAGGTCTCGAGAGAGCAAGGGAACAGAACTTGAGGCCTGGAGGTGATGTGAAGGAGGCTTGGCTGTGGGCCAAGTCGAAGGTGGCCTAGATGCTGTAAATACAGCTATGTACATACCTAGGTATCTATCTGTCATTTTGTAAGAATTGATGCAATAATTATTTGCTTCTTTTATACAACTTGTTTATCGTAGGGTCATATACCTAGTAGTCGGTATGTGAGTTTATTATGCACCTTGTAGTCAGATCTATGCTCAGTACGTCACTGGCTCAATAGAGGGGGTACCTTACCTTACCTGCTACCTTAGTACCTAGTACTAAGGTACTTATCTTATCACTCAACCCCCATCCATCATCCATCACATTGTGGACTTTTTGACCTAAGGAGGGGAAATGCTCAAATGAACCGTTAGACTTCACCACCTCAACTCTTTCTTGGTTATTACCTAAACATCCTATTCCAGGCGGCGCACTCTCAAACATTGAAATCTCCGTGGTTCGTCGTCAATTGCCCTCTCGCCTTCGAGCCTTCGAGCTTTCGCTCATCATGGCGCCGACTTCGGCCTCCATCACTGCCCTCACGCCCCTCAAACCTGACCTTCACCAACGCGCCTGGGCCTCGGTTCCTCACCCGACTCTTCCTCTGATCGCAACCGCTCACGGAAAGGCCGTCACTGTGTTCTCTCTCTCGACAGCTTCGGCCCACAGCGTCCTTACCGGAGGCCACACCCGCTCCGTCCGCTCTGTCGCATGGAAGCCCCATCTGCGCCCCGGCAACCTATGTCTCGTCACTGGCAGTTTTGACTCTACAGCTGGAATATGGCGCTGGGAGGGTCAGGAACAGAACGGGGGAGGACTGGAGGTTGAGGTCACGGCACAGAGCGTGCGGAGGAGAAACAATGATGATAGCGACGACGATGATGCCGATGCTGCTAGCAAGGAGTGGGAGTTTACGCTTGTGCTCGAGGGTCACGACTCGGAGATCAAGTCTTGCGCTTTCAGCCCCTCGGGCTCTTATCTCGCCACCTGCTCGCGCGACAAGTCAGTCTGGATATGGGAGGATATCGGCGCATCTGAGGAAGACGACGAGTGGGAGACTATCGCTGTGCTCAATGAGCACGAGGGCGATGTCAAGGCTGTTGCTTGGTGTCCCGACGTCCCTGGCCGCAACGCTCGACGCAGCTACTCGGCCGACGTGCTCGCCAGCGCAAGTTATGACAATACAGTGCGCATCTGGCGAGAAGATGGCGATGCAGAATGGGTCTGTGTTGCTGTTCTTGAGGGTCACGAGGGCACTGTCTGGGGGCTTCAATGGGAGCCACGACCCCGGGAGAGAGATCGCTTCCCGCGACTCTTGACATTTTCTGCCGATAATACTATCAGGGTGTGGACATTGAAGCAGGACCATGAGGCGGAGGAGAACAGTACGGGAGGTGGTGCCGGCGCTCTTGGTGGGATTCCCAATACGATGCGGAGATCTCTACGAGAAGAGTGGACATGCACATCTGTCTTACCCAAGGTGCACACCCGCGATATCTACTCTGTGACATGGAGTGCACAGACAGGGCTCGTAGCGAGTACTGGCAGTGATGGGATCGTTGCACTTTACTCCGAGGACTCAGAGCAACATGTCACGACAACCGATACACAAGACCAAACCATGGGTAACTCTGAGGAGAGCAAGCAACAGCAGACGAATTGGAGACTCCTAACTTCGCAACCCGGAGCTCATGGACCCTTTGAGGTTAATCATATTACCTGGTGCCGGAGATACGATACCGGCTCGGAGCGGCACGGGGAAGAGGAGATGCTAGTTACAACGGGCGATGACGGGATCGTACGGCCGTGGCAGGTTGAGATTGACGCGCCAAGGTAGCATTGCATTTTGCTAAGATAAGATAATACATACATTCATACAACCGAAAATAAACTCACTCACTTATACTTTGAGCCACATGTGAATACCAGTAGGTCAGATAGTTAGATAGTTAGATGTATCGTCTACGCAATGCCAGATGAAGAAAATGAAACGACCCGTCAGGTGCTCTGAACACTTAAACAGTAAAAAGAAATCATGCTATGTCGTTCCCAAGCCCATGCCAATGTAGGGCAAAAGTGTCCTTCGTCTAGGAGGGTATGATACAAGTGGTTTACATGAGAAGCTCAATTGCTCCCCAGATCCAGCGGCTTTTAGAAAATTCTTCCCTCCCAAACGATCAGTGGCCATGCAATTACCATACCATACTATCCATATTGTAGCCCCCTATTAAACCTGTTCCTTCAGTTTTCATCCGCTTACTCGCCCTTGAGCTTGTCCTGCTTAACAGTGAAAGCCATCTCGAGGAGTTCGCGCTCCTCCTTCATGTGAACTTGCTTGAGACCAGTGGCGACGGAAGCACTAGGGTTTCGGCCAGCGTACATGACGTGCTTGCGGGTGTGGTGCTCCGTGTTGTTGAGCAGAGTCTCGATACGGGGCTGAGTGAAGCTCCAGGCACCGGCGTTGAGAGGCTCCTCCTGGCACCAGACGATGGTCTTGGCGTTGGGGTATTGGTCCAGGTTCTCCTTGAGTTGTTGCCAAGGGAAGGGGTTAAGCTGCTCAATACGAGTGATGGCGACGTTGTCCAAGTTGTTCTCGGATCGGTGCTTGTGAAGGGCAGCCCAGACCTGACCGCTGCAGAGAACAACGCGCTCAATCTCCTCAGGAGCCTTGATGGCACCAGTCTCATGCTCAGGATCAGGGATGATCCACTGGAAGCCAGCGTTCTCACCAGTGAACTCCTCAATGTTACTACGAGCCAGAGGGTGACGGAGAAGAGACTTGGAAAAGAAGATAACGAGGGCTGCAGACAAGTTAGCACCGATAGAAAATAGAATAGGATACTTTTTACTTACGCTTGCGGTACTGGCGGTGCATCTGTCGGCGGAGAATGTGGAACAAGTTGGCAGGAGAGGTCATGTAGGCGATCTGCATGTTGCAGTCCTGGTGTTGACGGACAAGCTTCTCACCAGTGGGGAAATCACGGGGATCCTCGTTGCTGAGCTGAAGGTATCGCTCCAGACGTCCAGAAGAGTGCTCGGGACCCTGGCCATCGTACCCGTGGGGCAGAGACATGACAAGACCGGTTCGCTGCATCCACTTGACCTCACCAGAGGCAATAAACTGGTCGATGATACATTGAGCGTTGTTGGCAAAGTCACCGAACTGGGCCTCCCACATGACAAGGGCGTGGGGCGAGGACAGCGAGTACCCATACTCAAAGCCCAGGGCACCAAACTCACTGAGGGAAGAGTTAGAGATGACGAACTTGCCCTGGTCCTGGCTCAGGTGCTGAAGGGGAGTGTATGTATCCTCGGTCTCCTGGTCGTGGAAGACAGCGTGTCGCTGAGAGAAGGTGCCACGCTCGACATCCTGACCGGAGACACGGACGTGGTAGCCCTCAGTAACGAGAGAACCAAAGGCCAGAGCTTCGGCAGTAGGGAAGTCGATGTTCTTGCCCTCAACAACAGACTTGGTTCGGTTGGAGAGAATGCGCTTCAAGTTGCGGTGAACGTGGAAGCCCTCGGGAGTGCTTCCAATAACGGTACCGATATGCTCGAGAGTAGTACTCTTGACGCTTGTCTCGTTAGTAGCCAAAACTTCGGTGGCCAGCTCCTTTGGAGATTTGAAGCCGTTCCAAGCAGAGGTGGTCCACTCCTTGGAGGTAGGAGTGTAGTCCTTGGACTTGGTGAAGCTCTCCTCGAGCATGCCCCAGACCCACTGCTTGTGCTCATCGACATCCGCCTTCGAGAAAGAGCCCTCCTCGATGAGCTTGTTGACGTAGATGTCAATTTGAGGCTCCTTCTCAGTGATGCGCTTGTACATGAGCGGTTGGGTGAAGGAAGGCTGGTCGGTCTCGTTGTGGCCGTACTTTCGGTAGCAGTTGAGGTCAATAACAACATCGTGTTGGAACTCGGCGCGCCAATCGGCAGCAAGCTGGCAGACAAAGTTGACAGCCTCGACATCATCAGCATTAACGTGGAAAACGGGCGCGTCGATGGCCTTGGCAATGTCGGTACAGTAGGCGGTAGATCGGGCGAATCGAGGATCGGTGGTGAACCCAATCTGGTTGTTGACGACGAGGTGAATGGTACCACCGGTAGAAAAGGCGGGGAGAGAGTGGAAGCCGAGACACTCGTAGACGATACCCTGGGCAGCGAAGGCGGCATCACCGTGAAGGAGAACACTCATGGCGGTGCGGTGAGTCTTCTCATCGTTGTTGTAGTGCTGGATAGCGCGGGTCTTGCCCAAGACGACGGGATCCTCAGCCTCGAGATGCGAAGGGTTGGCGACCAGAGAGAGCTGAACACGCTTGCCAGAGGGAGTGGGACGCTCAAAGTTCATACCGAGATGGTACTTGACGTCACCAGATCCCTCATCCTCGGCACCGTTTGTACCAGCGAACTCGCTGAAAATAGACTCGTTGGGCTTTCGGACGACGTTGGAGAGAACATTGAGACGACCACGGTGAGGCATACCGATGACAATGTCCTTGACACCATAGTCGACACTGCGGTCAATGAGAGCCTTCATACCAGGGACAAGGGTCTCACAACCCTCGAGACCGAATCTCTTGTCGTTGGGATACTTGGTGGCCAGGAAAGATTCGAAGCTGGAACTCCAGATAAGTCGGTCAAGAACACGGCGCTTCTCATCGACAGAGTACTTGAAAGGAGTAGGGACCTCGAGACGTTCACGGAGCCAGTCGCACTTGTCACGGTCAGGGATATGAATAAACTCAACACCGAAAGAACCGCAGTAGATTCTCTCGCAAGCGTCGATGATCTCACGGAGGGTCATCTTCTCACGGCCATCACGCTTGAAGCGAGGCAGGATACCAGGGCCGAGGGTGTACTCGGTGTCCATGTCCTTCTCGGTGAAACCATAGTGCTCGAGAGTCAATTCCTTGGGCTTGATGTTGGAGAATCCCTTGGCGTCGTTGGTACCTCGGATACCGAGGGGGTCAATCTTGGCGGTATGATGACCGCGAGACTGGTAAGCACGAACAAGAAGCTGAACCTTGAGATGGTTGGTGACATCGGAGCCATCCTCCATGGCCAGGTTGCCAGCAAGGCGAGGGACGCCACCGGTCATGTTTGGGACCAGGTTAGGAGGAGGCTGGAAAGCTTGAGAGATGGGCATCTCGCCGCTCTCCATGTTCTTGAAGTAGATCTGCCAAGAGACATGGACACTCTCAGGATCTTGCCTCCACTGCATGTACATCTCATCGATGTAGCTAGCGGTGCTTCCGGAGAGGAAGTTATCGTTAGGATCGGGAGGCGCAGAAGTTGCGCTGGTCGCATAGTTGCGACGAGCAGCAACGGCCAGAGGGCGGCGGGAGGCGGCGAGCTTCCATGATGATGTACGGGCCGAGAGGGTCGAGATAGAGGCGGTAGACGAGGCAGCAGAGCATCGAGCACCGCGAAGGAGCTGCGAGCTAGCTCTGCAGAGCGAATTCCTCAACATGATGAGCGTTTGTATTTGTGTTTGTGTATGTGGAGAAACAGAACAGGTATAGGGACGTAAAAAGGAACTAGAGGATATGAATGGGAAGCATCCCTCGACGAGCTTGATCACAACACGAATGAACGGCGGAGTAAGTCAACAAAGGGTTCCCCGTGAAGACTGAGGAGAGAGGAATTGGACTGGATTGATGGATGGATAAGGCGGATAGGTAGGATAGGTAAGTTGGGAGGGACACGGGAAGAACAAGTAGACGACGGGAAGAAATTGTTTTAGGTATGAGCAGCGCTGGAGCTCAAGCCGCTAGGTACCGTACGTACCTGGTCTGGCCTGGCCTTTGATGTCCTTCTGTTGGCAAAAATACTATGACGACCCCGGCAAACCCGGTTCTGGCCGCCAGTGATTGGGTTTCTCATTGGCTAGGGGCCTCCGTAGCGCTTCGGTCACCGAGAAAACTCAGTGCGGCACACGGTGCAGGTCAGGCAGTGTTGGGGGGTTTTCATGGGGAGAATTAGGTAAAATCCAAGGTGAAAGGTGACCGGCCTTGATTGTCCGGGAACCCACATGACACACTGTTTTGGAGGTCATCGTGGGCTTTTGCGGCAACTGTCATTGGGGCACGTTTAATATTTTTGGGGC
This sequence comes from Fusarium subglutinans, assembly GCF_013396075.1. Taxonomy (NCBI): domain Eukaryota; kingdom Fungi; phylum Ascomycota; class Sordariomycetes; order Hypocreales; family Nectriaceae; genus Fusarium; species Fusarium subglutinans. The sequence goes on from NW_023502136.1 coordinate 25,872, forward strand.
TTTGGGGTCTCTTTCGGAGACTTGAGGCTTCTTTACCGAGGATCACCGTGATGCTTGAGCAAGGAGAGACCGATTCCCGGAAACGCTGTGCCGTTCAGCGTTCACCATCCATGACACCCGTTGAGCCGGGCCATCGCTTGTATGTACTTCCCCACGATTTTGGGGCATTTGGTTTTCAATGCCGACCAATTCATGATGATGGCTTTGTGCTTGTACTCTAGGGGGGCTAGAATAGAACCTGGTGGTGTATTTGTGGAAATAGGGAGACCTTCCTCAGACGGTCTAGCCTAGGGGGAAAAACGTGTCAGTATAAGTGAATCAGGTCGCACGAGAGAGGAACTGAGATTGCGGAGTATAATAACCTCGATGAAGTTTTAGTTGCGTGGTTCAAACAGGATCAATAGCCGACGCCACATTTACTGTATGTTGTACTGTACCTCTTATAGGTAGGTACCTTACCTAGGTAGGAATGTTCATGCATTCATCATCTCATGCATTTCAGGTTTTGGAGAGCGTTTTGAATGCGTCAAGGGTTGAGTCACGGGAAAACACGCAGTTTGAATGATCCCTTTGAATCCGAGGGAGCACCACTGATGTACTTTTGTGGGGCAGGCCCCAGTATTGATTAGCTGCTGATCTTTACGCCACAAATACCAGCCTCAAGGAGGCACAGCAGTAAAGCTAAAGGTCACGATCGGCAACCTGCATTATTAAATATAGGTACTTAGATCTTAGCCTATTAGTCCCCTAGATATAAGTACCTTTAATACCAGCTTCTTAATTGGCAGGACCTATAAAAGATACTAAGGTGGTGCTGCCTCGGATTCAAAGGGATAGTAAATTCACCAGCCATATTCAGACATGAATGAGTACGTACTTGTACTAATAAGGTACGACTACCTAATAAGTTGGAGAAGCTGAGTACTAAGGAATCTCATGCACGTCCAAAGCTCTGACGTATGCGGATCAAACAAGCGTCAATTCTACTCCTATGTTCAGACCCCGGGTCGTTTCTTCATGTTCCATATTTGTTTTGGTACAGCCCAAGTTTTCACTGCTAACTAATTACAATTCAACAATTGGGGGATTCATAGCTACCATAGGTAGTACTTAATCATCGACTGCTAACCTACCGTCAGATCGCCAACTTAGTGGTTGATACCTAGGGTCCACAGCTTCCTGTGAGTCTTGGTTGTAAGTAGCAGGTTGGAGTCGGCATAAGATGTGCTAAAAACTGAGAAAACAGCGAGCAACCCCACGTACATTTTTGGGCCGTCACCTGATTAATTGATCGACTTGATGATGCTTTTGATGTGATGTTGCAGTCGTACATACATACATACATACATGAAACATGAACAAAGCAACCATCAAAAATCTACTGAGTCCTGTCCCCTACCTAGTACCTATAGGTAACTAGTCTAGGTATTGGATAGTACCTAAATGATGTGCTTACTGCCTTAGGTAATCATGAAATCAGTGGCCGCAAGTGGGTCTTGCCTGAACAAAGCACTGAAGAGCAGGCATCCAATCCAATCCAATCCAATCTAGGGAGTCTGATAGCTGGACAGCGTCTTCTCAACGGGGTGAGATATCCGTATCGAACCGTCTCATTAACAAAATACTAAGGTACCTAGTCCATCGTCGAAATGGCAATCCCAGTGGGACGTACCCTTTTCAAAAAGAAGGAGGGCATTCTGACTCTCACAAGTGACCATCAGCTGGTCACTTGGACTCCTAATTCAGGAGGCCCTGCCACAATCTCACTCAACATCAATAACATCACAAGTAAGCTGAGACGTGGTTTTCGTCCTCTGATACGACTCGATTATTGACATGGATTCACGCCAGATCTCCAGCAGACCCCAGATTCTTCACCAAAGGTTATGCTCAAAATCTTCGAAAAGGTTGGAGACGCGGAGCCTGCTACATATCTCTTCCACTTCAACACTGCCGAGGCCAAGGATGAGGCAAAGGCTGTCAAAGATCTGTTATCCAGCCTATTAGCGTCTACGCGTGGCAACGATGGGTCTGTTCAAAAACCATCCGGCGCAAGTGCTGGCTCTTCAACGCCTAATCCAGGCGCTGGTGGCGGCAGTGGTGGTAGTGGTGGTGGTGGTAGCGGTTCCGCATCCATGGCCTTCGCCAGCGCCGTCAACTCACAGAATGCTTCATCCTCGCGCTGGTTCGATGACTCGCAGCTCAAGAACGACATCGAGTTGCAACAGTCGCTGATGAGAAAAGATACAAGTCTCCATCAAACATACGTTGAAGCAATGCAGACCAAGCCCGACTCCTTATCAGGAGCCGCCTTTAATTCACAGTTCTGGTCAACCCGGACAAATCTTCTCCGGGCCCATGCTATTGAGATAAACCAGAAGAAGGGAGCTTATAATGTCCTCTCAACCGTCAAACCCAAGACTGTTGATGGCGAACTAAAGTTAAACATCAGCGTAGAGCAGGTGCAGATGATATTCGCACAACATCCTCTGATCAAACGTGTATACAACGAGAATGTCCCCAAGATATCTGAAGCGGACTTCTGGTCCCGTTTCTTCCTCAGCAGACTTTCCAAAAAACTACGCGGTGAGCGAGTCGCTGAGAACGACCCCAATGACCCTTTGTTCGACAAATACGACCCTGCTGAGAATACGGTTGCTTTTCAGAGCAAAATCATGGCAAACCAAGTACCGCACTTTATCGACATCGAGGCCAACGAAGAGAATCAGGGAGGCTTCAAAAGTGGAAACGCGAAGGATGTCGAGATGCGTCCTAGGGCCAATATACCAATTGTAAAGACCCTCAATAGTCTCAGTGAGAAGATCATGGCCAACGTTGCCCCATCTGATGTCAACAATGATGATCCCGATGGCGGTTACAACGCTTATGTCCAGTTGGCTTTGCGTGACTTGAAAGGCGACGCGAAGGAGCATCGTATTATGCTCAACGTGAAAGAACAGAACAAGTTCTTTTCAAAGCATGACTCTGCCCCCTCGAAACAAGCTGCGGTTTTCGAAAGACAAGTTCCTAGCGAAGTTCTGTTCGAGATAGTGGGAGACCTCGAGACTCTTGAGAGCGATGGTGCTGGCGGAATAAACATACAGGCAGCAATGGGATTTGATGAAGAGAGCGAAAGTGACGAAGATGCCCCCAAACGGCCACATGTTGGATCACGCTTCGCTCTCTTAGCTGCTGACAAGGACATCATGAAGGGAGTGCGCCAGCAACGCGCTCAAAAATACGGTCACGAGACGGATGCCGCTGAGCCCATGGGGCTTCCTGTTGAGATTTCCCGCAAGTGCAGTCTTACCCACGCAACGACCATCGAGTTTCTGCATCAATTCTGGAACGCGTTCCTCTCGGGAAACCCGGACCGCGCTGGTGAGCTACAGTACCTAGCCGAGTCCCTCGGCCGCTCACTGGCACGCATCAACGCCGTTGCAGAGGAAGCCGACAAGGAACGCGAGGAAATCATTCGCAGCCGGAAGAAAGAGATCCGAGATCATTTCCAGCGAACCGGCAAGAAGATCAGATGGCGATCTGATAATGTTAGAGGTGGCAAAGCTGCCGTGGTTGCTTTGATGCAACCAACTATGAATGCTTTGGAGAAGGCTCAAGCCGACTACTCGAGGGCTCTCGCAGCAGAAGGGATACAGATATCGACCGAAGCATGATCCTTCTAAGCTCATTTCCGTAAACATGATGATCAGCTTAGGGGAGAAAGCATGGCCGATCGGTGAAATATAAAAGACATCTGCAAAGCATTTACCCTGATCTATCGAGGATTGCCGTAAAGTGATGTTTTTGGTCACCACGCTCATCGCTGATATCCTCTTGCGCTTCTGTGTCTTCTCGCCTTGAAGAGCGTCAGGGCCAGTGATGTTGCCCATTTTCATCGCGGCAGCCCGAGTTGGACTATCAGTGCTGAGGGCTAGATAGGTCAGATGGGACTTGTTTTCCAGTCATCTGAAGGGTTGCAGGCTGAGTAATATCTAATAGAGTCTAAAGTGTCACATTGCAACAGCCATTACTGTGCCTCAGGACCGTGGCTCAGAGTCTGGTTATATATATCATTCTATAGTTTATTGGCTGTTTTTGCCAATGCCAAAACCAAGCTCGCCATTCAGTTCAATCCATCGTAAGTACCTCTGTGTTGGCCAAGTCTATATATGCGTGTATTATACAACGAAAGATTCCTCCTGCCTGACGCCATGATGCATAAAAATGTGAAACCAAATCCGAGCCTAACATCAACATCTTCATGGGCCACGACGGATTCTTACCTCCTCAGCATCGGCGAACTTCTTCTCTACGCCGACGCCAAAGCCCATTGTCTTCTTTGCACCCTTCTTCTTAGCCCCGTATTCTTCATCAAACTTGCGGATCTGCTTGAGAGACTGCATATCCTCGCTGATGCTGGCCGGTATTTGGCGCAGGGCCTTGTCGAAGTGGTCCTGGCGCAAAATACGTTTCTTAGGGTATTCATACGGTTCTGGACCAATGTGGCGTGCAGCAGCTTCATTCTCCTCCTCGACGGCAGCCATGGCGGCAGCGACGCAGGCATTCTTGAGGTCAGAGCCCGAGTAGTAGGGGGTTCGCTTGGCTAGATCTTCCAGTGAGACGGCAGGGTCGAGGGTTTCGCCCTTGAGGAGGATCCTCAGTATGGCAGTACGGTCTGCTTGTAGAGGCAGATCAACAAGCAGACGACGCGGCAGGCGGCGGAGAACAGCGTCATCGAGATCGAACGGACGGTTGGTGGCAACCATGATGAAGGCTTCTGTCTCCTCGAGGCCATCCCACTCTTTTAGAAACTGGTTGATGTGAGAGCGGTGTGATGCGCGAGCACCGAGCATGCTGCGATTTGCTAGTAAAGAATCGGCCTCATCAATGAAGACGACACACGGTGAGATCTTCTTGGCCAGCGTGAAGACTGCCCGGATAAGTTTCTCGCTCTCCCCAACCCATTTATCATTTATAGTTGCACCACTGATTTCGAGCATGTTTGCGCCGCTCTCCTTGGCAACTGCCTTTGCGAGCAATGTCTTGCCTGTGCCTGGAGGTCCGTACAGAAGACATCCAGGGATCTTATCTTGGGCGAGTACGCCATAAGAGAAGGCATCAGGTCGTACCAGCGCCAGGGTTGTGAGAAGCTTGAGGGCAGATATGGTGTCCTTGGGGACGTGAACATCATCGAAAGTCGTTCTCAAGTTCTGACGGTTGATGTGGCCCGATGATATCCGCTTCTCGTACTCGTTCAGCTTCATGGCTGTCCGGCTGCCTGATTGCGAATCTTCATCCTTCTTCTGCGAGTCCTCGCCTTGCGTCTTGCCGTCTTGCTCAGGCTCGTCAAGGTATCGCTGCCCAGGCCTTTGCCTCAGAGGACCCATGAGAAGACGCTCATACACTCCTCCAGGTGCAGCACCTGCGGCCTCTTCCTCGTGACGTTTTGCGGCGCATGCAATGTTGTACACCTCTGGTAGAGGAAGAATCGATCTCTTGAGCATCTGGGCTCGTGTGTCTGTAGCGTGCATAAAGATCTTCATGTGAGCGTCTGAAAGTTCAAGGGTACATTGGCTACCTAATGATTTCAGCATGCGGTTGATGTTTTGAACATTCTCCACGAAAATGTCTGTGTCCTGAAGAGCAAAATGGCCATTGGAAGTTTGTAAGCCGCCAGCTGGTTTGGGCTGCCTCAGAGTGCGAGAAGGATCGATATGTCGAGAAATAACAAAGTCTCCGATTGAGAGGTCTCGAAGAGTGCTTTGATACTCCTCTGAAGGCTGCTCACTCGAGGAAGTTCCCAGAATTGCAACCTTGGAACCTTGTTGCCAGGCTGAATCCACGATATTTCTCAATCTCGTTATGAGCATTGAACCCTCAAGCGTCATACTGAGTTCAATGAAGTCGTGGATATGGATGATGAGAGGCTTCTCACGCGGGGAGCCTTGCTTGATCTCGGCCGCCTGTATAATTTGGTCCAGGACCTTGTCGATCTTGAGGTTCTCCCATTTGCCAAAGGGGTCATAGCCACCCTGCTTGATTTTAGAAAGCTCGTCTTCAAGCGAGCCTGAGGCTGCGCGAATGTTAATCACGCCCGTATCAGGGTCGTTGTCCTCCTCCTCGTGCCGCGTCATCACATCGGGATCCTTGTATAGCTTTCCATTCATCTCTGCAGCACGGAATCCCATGTTCGAGAGTGAGCCTCGCGAATAAGCCCAGTCCTGGTCTAGATAGTCTCCTACTATTATAGATAAATCCTGAGCATTCAGTTTAACCAGATCGGCATCGTTGAAGAAGGCGACATGTTCTGCGACAGCCTCTGATATGGCTTGTCCACTATAGCCAGACATGGACAATAACGTAATCTGACGCTTGAGGTTTTTGGACTCAGATTCAGGAGGGGGCGGTGTCGTTAATTCTCGGCGCAGAGCAGATCGAATAGAGGAGAATGTGAGAATAGGTAGGTCGGCGATGGCCTGGGCTAGGGAGTGGTCAAGTCTCCAGTCATAGTCGAGAATGCTGTCGAGGCCTGTCTGAACTGAAAGAAACTGGTCGCGAAACTCTTGGGCATGTCGATCAAAATCCTTATAGTAGTGCCACCACCAGAATGGCTTTGAGGTGTATATGTATTCCGCGTGCCGGGCAGGATATAGCGAATCAGCCAGATGCCATGCTGAATCGAGCAGCATGTCGTAGGCGCGTGTGAGGCTCGTCAACTTATGTACGAGCTCCTCTGTGTGGCAATTGGCATCGAGAGCAACAACAGCTTTGACACGATCAGCAACTTTCTCGAACATGGCAGAGAATGTCGCATCGAAGTAATCTTCAAGGGCTCTGTTGGATTCCATAATTCGAGTCTTCTTATCAGCGACCTGGGGATCGACAAAGATAGAGGACGTCTTTGGTTGTTTGGCATCTTCGGCGAGGGCGATAGGGAGGCATGGTCTTCTCCAGGCATGGTGAAGAGTGACATTGTCGTCGAGGAACGTTTGTGGTAGTTTGACAGGGGGTAGCGCAGGAGCGGCATGTTTGCGAGCTATCCTGTTTTTCACGGAAGTCGAAGTTCGAACTCGTGAACGACCCGCTACGGTCTCGTTTCCGTTTTGAGGCTGCACATCTTCTTCCTCTGCAGCTGCTGGTTGCCCTGGTGGCTTATCACCATTGTTTGCGCCTGCGCCTGCGCCTGTATCCCTCCAGGCTGACGATGTCTGAAATGATCGATATCGAATTCGAGATCGGGCTTGCGATCTTGCGGCGACAGTAGCAGGATTGAGCAGGGCGCGGAGCCCTGTCGATTGCATCCGGGCGAGTTTCTCGTCGGCCGGGACCGGGAGGAGAGAGTTGGAGACTATGGCGAAGCCTTTGAAGCTCAAGTCGCAAGGCTGTGTCCTAGCTATGACTACGAGCTATGAGCCCTGTCATGTAAGTCTTGCTTAACAATTTCCCCAAAAGTTTCGTCAAAACCGGGGCCGGATTTTTTAAGTCGGCCGAATCCCGATCGAATTTTGGGACCTGGTTTAATCAGGGCCAACGTTGACAACTGACCGTTCTACAATCAAAGAATGGACAAAATAATATGTTCTGTGACCCGGGTTGCATATAAAACACCCCTGTCTCTTTCCTTTCCCTGTATAGGTCCTTGGAAGTCTGTTGAAGAAAAACCCTGGAATATTTCCAGTTGACGTAGGGTATCTAACACATTCAAGGGGATCAGCGAATACGTGTAGGTACTGAAACACAACTATAAATAAAACTTTGCTTATAATTTATACAATTCACTGTAGTAAGTAAGATATATCCTGAAACTAGTCCAGTGTATTGATTTCAAGGAGATCATTGAGGTTTTGCTTTGTCGATGACTTCAGATTCTGGTATTATCTCTAACTTAGTTAGTAACTAAAACTACCTCTCTGTATATTTACCGCCGAACTTATTAGAATTTGAGAAGTCTGCTACCTAGGCTGCTGGCCGATGAGGAGTAAGACGGGCTCTGCAGATTGCCGACTTTGGTATTGGGCGTCGTCAACTCGACACTGTTTATTATATGGAGATATTGTCTGATACGTTTTTGAACACCACGCAAGTGAGTCAATCATCATGTACGATATTGGACCCCAGGGCCTGTCTAGCCCGTCTGCCCGAATCCTACTGTACAGATCTTATCGTCATCATAGACTAGAGTCGTCGTCCAGTCACAGCTGCAATGGAACTAACTTGGAGTGCTGCTAAGCCTTGTTTGGTCCTCAGACCTGAGACGCACGTACGCGGGGTTTCCACTGTCTGTTCTGTTGGTGGGCTAGACCTTGTCATCAAGCAACTCATCTCATTCAACATAACGTTAGCATGAAACTCAACTCACTTTTGTCATCTCATACATAAATCAGTTCTATCCGTCTGTGATAACCATGTTATAGTCTCAATAATCAGCCATGGACAACTCTCAGACCCCAGCAGAGCAACACCAGTCGGAAAGCCCAGAAGGATCGCCGCCTAATTACGATAACAATAAGCCCTACCATTCTAAACGACCTCACAAGAAGTCGCGAACTGGATGTCGCAATTGTAAAGCTCGCAAGGTTAAATGCGACGAGGCTCGCCCTGTCTGCCGATCATGCAGATTGCGCAAGGCTGATTGCGTGTATCCTACTCCCGCAGCCTCAACTGCTCACTCCTCAAATAGCAGCATCACCAATTCTCCTCAACGGCCACCAGAACCTCTATCCGCTCCCCGAAATGCTCCTTCGCCAGACGTCGTCTCTCTCTCTTCTGGCGACGAGCCTATGGAAGAGGTTGGGCCGTTGACCGTCTCGCCTGCGTTCCGCCATGGCCAGATGGACGTGACAGATATGAAGCTCCTTTGGTTCTACACCAGCTCAACGTCTACCTCCTTCTCTGTAGACCAGGGACCCTCGAACCCGATCAACGAGGTTCTAAGAAACAGAATGGTTCAGGTTGCCTTTGAGAACCCATTTCTCATGGATTCGTTATTTGGTCTAGCAAGTCTTCACATGCAGAGTCTTCAGTTGAGCCATGACCCTGCACGTGCTCTCACCTATCGTGCTCGTTCCTTTGAGGGATACCGTTTGGCTGTGGAAAAAGCACAGCCGGAGACGTTCCCGGCGTTATTAGCCAATTCTCTATTGCTCACTGCTCTATCATCCCAAAACTTTCGCGATGAGGATGGTAAAAAGCTCTACTTGATCGATTGGATGATTGTCTGGAGGGGAATCGGCCTCGTCATTGACCTCATGGGTGTTGAGAAACTCATTGACTCAGGCCTCTACTGTTTGTTTAACAGACCTTCTGTCGACGTCGAGCAAGCCACAAATCACATTCCTGCTTGCCTCGTCTCCATGCTCAACTCCATTGAGCCCAGCGATCCAGACTTTCTCAATGTGGAAACCTACTATGAGACACTTCAATTTCTCGGCTCTTTGTATCAGAACTTACACGATGGTTTCGGGCCCATCATGATGCTGCGGATCATCACCTGGTTCACTTTTGTGCCCCGGAATTTTGTTCAGCTCGCGCGCGAGTTGCGCCCTCGGGCTCTTATCATTCTCGCTTACTATGCAGCTTTTCTTAAGTTCCCGTCAGATGTCTGGTGGATAAAGAACGTCGGCAATCGTTCACTGCGGGATCTTTGCGAGCACATCGGCCCAGAGTGGCAACAATATCTTCTCGTCCCGCACATGGCGCGCCTCGTCGAAGGTGAGCTCGAGCTTGGAAGAGTCTTGTTTGAAGATCCAAATTGGTCACCGCAAAAGCCCAACAGCCTACGATTAGACCCAACGGCATCTGTCACCCTTGTTGACGAGAAGGGAAGACGTGTCGAGTGGATACCTGCGGAGAAGAAGCTCGTGCTCATGGATTCAAGAGGCCAAGTTATAACAAAGGGGGAGGCTATTGAGAAATGGAGGACTGACATGAACTCTAACTTGACATTTGATCCCTGACCGAACAGATTTAGTGGTGGGCAGTTTGACAGAACTAATGATACAGAGACTCAGGAAACGAGAGAATGTTTGAGAACGGTTTAACCATTGGATACCCGTGAGACTAGAAGGTCTCCCTTTCCAGCAAAAATAGAGTCAAATTTATGTGTACCCTTGCACTTCTGCTGTCAACTTATCATGAGGTACTAAGTTACCATACTGGGAGAGCTATCACGTTCCCCTGTATTTCAAGTCCATGGACAAAAAAGCTGAGGAGAAATTATTCGACGGGTATTAAGTAGACAAAATGAAACAAGCCAACTGTAACATCGACGGGAAGTATAGTTAGGTAGGTATGCGGTCTAGAGGAGGAAAGAAAACTTAGAACCTTGATCCTAAATGATGAAAGGAGTTAGGTAACTTTACATAAGTTTAGTTTAGTAGCTTTTGATTTACGATGAAAAGCCTTAGGTGACTCTATGAGTTAAGGATATCTTCTGTCAAGTCTAGTATGACACCTAATAATAAGCTGGGGTATTTCCCTACTCCATCAGGGCATTCATCACATCACGGATAATGCAGAATGGTTCACTTTTGGTAAAAAAGAAAGCTTGATATGGCTACAAGAGGAATTTTGTTGATTTCTTAGTACACAGCTCACAAAAGAGACTTGGCGGAGCCTATGAGAAACCTCCCGGGACCTTTGTTCCTCTTCTCTGTACACAGGTCCTTTATTTCTCTCCTCCCGTCTCCCGCGGCATTAACTTCAATACTTAAAACCCTTACTGACCCTCAAGCTCAGCAAGAATCTTCTCGCCCTTGGCCTTGGCGGAGGCGAAGTCACCAACCATGTAGAAGGCACCCTCAGGAAGGTTGTCACCTTCACCGTTAAGGATAGCCTTGAAGGAGTTGATGGTCTCCTTCAGGTCAACGAGCTTACCCTCGATACCAGTGAAAACCTGGGCGACAGTGAAAGGCTGGCTCAGGAAACGCTGAATCTTACGGGCACGCTCGACAGTAAGCTTGTCGGCCTCAGACAACTCATCCATACCCAGAATGGCAATGATATCCTGAAGAGACTTATACTCCTGGAGGATCTGCTGGACACGGGTGGCGACGTCGTAGTGCTCTTGACCAACAACTCGGGGATCCAACATACGGGACTTGGAATCGAGAGGATCGACAGCGGGGTAGATACCCAACTCAGAGATACCACGAGACAAGACAGTGGTGGCGTCCAAATGAGCGAAGGTGGTGGCAGGGGCAGGATCAGTCAAATCGTCAGCAGGGACGTAGACAGCCTGGACTGAGGTAATGGAACCCTTGGTGGTGGTGGTAATACGCTCCTGCATACCACCCATGTCGACGGCCAGGGTGGGCTGGTAACCGACGGCAGAGGGGATACGACCGAGAAGGGCAGACACCTCGGAACCGGCTTGAGTGAATCGGAAAATGTTGTCAATGAAAAGCAGCACGTCCTGTCCTTCTTCGTCGCGGAAGTACTCAGCTACAGTCAAACTGTCGAGATATTGCATTAGCTGGCGTCCAAGAGTCGTAAACAGAACATCATGATGTAGTATGAGTACCAAGGCGTGTGTGTGGGGCATGGTGTTGAGGTGTTGCAACAGGAAGGGAGGGCACTATCTATCAACTTACCCGGTAAGGGCGACACGGGCACGAGCTCCAGGGGGCTCGTTCATCTGACCGAAGACCAGGGCGACCTTGGACTCGCCATCAAGCTGAATGACGGAAGTCTCCTGCATTTCGTGGTACAAATCGTTACCCTCACGGGTTCGCTCACCGACACCAGTGAAGACGGAGTAACCACCGTGGGCCTTGGCGATGTTGTTGATGAGTTCCTGAATGAACACAGTCTTGCCGACACCAGCACCACCGAACAGACCAATCTTTCCACCACGGGCGTAGGGAGCAAGAAGATCGACGACCTTGATACCAGTGACGAGAACCTCAGCAGAGGTGGACTGCTCGACGAACTCGGGGGCTTCGGTGTGGATAGGAAGGCGCTTGTCAGTCTTGATGGGACCACGCTCGTCAATGGGGTCACCAGTGACGTTCATGATACGGCCAAGAGTTGCGGGACCAACAGGAATGGTGATGGGAGCACCAGTATCCTGGGCGGAAGCACCTCGGACGAGACCCTCAGTACCTGCAAAAATGTGTTAGGGGTTTGAATTATGAGAAATTTCGGAGCGATCATAACGTACCGTCCATAGCAATGCAACGGACGACGTTCTCTCCCAAATGTTGCTTGAGGATGTTAGAATTGACCAGTCATATGAGGTAATTGGATGTGAACATACGGAAACCTCGAGAACGAGCTTCTGGCCATTGTTCTCAGTCTCAAGAGAGTTGAGAATGGCGGGGAGCTTCTGAGTATCAAACTTGACTGCAAAAACGTCAGTATTATTTTCGCCGTCGTGTACCAGGCTCGTCGAGAGCCTGCGATAGATGATTGACTAACCGTCGACGACGGCACCGATGACCTGCAAACAGTCGGGTTAGCACGGAGTTCTGGTGCGGTCGGTAATGCCCGGGCGACCGGAATTGGCTGAGGAGCGGCTCGTTCTCACCTGGTGAATCTTGCCGGAGCCGACACTGGCAGTGCTCGCCCATCGGCTGGAGATGGGGAGTCGAAGAGATGAAGGTCGGAGGGCACGTCGAGGGAGGACGGCCGGGCGAGCCGCGCGGGCGAAGGAGGAAATGCCGCTGCCGAGGGAAAAACACAAGGGTCAGCTCAATTGGGCTTCAATTGGGAGGGAAACGTCATCGGAAAATCTTCGACATTCGTTCTCGCGATCGTTACTCACCTCTTGAACATCTTGCCAGATGACAAAGAGCGATCAGATATGGGAGTGGAGAGAGGTTGGTTGAAGCTGAGGGAGAACTTTTACGGGAGGTGAGCAGTTTTGCTCGGGAGGACGACTTGGTCGGTTAGAGCTTTCGCAAAGTGTCACGTGGAACGCTAGCCCGAAATTACCTCTGGCCCCGCCGGGGGAGCTGCGATGCCGGCAATTTCCCGGGATGAACATGACGGGATTATTCGCAGACCTGGCGGTCCCCTTGTCCTCGGGGAGCAAGAAAACATCGGACCTTAATATAAGATATCAAAATAATTTTAGTAAAAGATATCCTAAACTTATACTAAGCTACCTAAGTCTTTTTAGTACTTAGGATCAAGGTCCTGAGTTTTCTTTTATTCCCTCCCCCAGGTAGCTTGTGAACAGAGCCAGGCTTTATGGGGACCATGTAAACCAGTGTAAGTAGCGACAGTGGAGAGAGATTGAGAGATGCCCTGGGCGCCATATAGTTAATCGTCACTGATCCCTTATGCCTTGGGCCTGCAGGCATAATTAAGTGGCTTTATTTCTATCTTCAACTTAATCATGGGGCCGATATTTTTCTTCCTCACATGGAGGGGTGGATGATTGAGCATCGATTTATACCCGAAGCCAAACCTTTAGCCAGTTACCTCGTCCTTGGCTCTATACTTAGTATATAGAATTGACTCAATTGTTGAAGTTGAAGGCTTCAGTGATCCCTCAGTTAGGAAACCCGTGGATACCATATTGAGAGGGAGGGTACAAAACAGAGCGGGGAAAGTAGCATTAAGCTGGCTTGGTTTACTCCATACATACCTGGCTGCTGCTGCGGGAGTTCAATGAGATGGTGGTGGAATCTCAAGATAGATTGGCTGATGATCCGAAAACCACGGAAGTACTGCATAGCAAATAAATACCGGGCTCAGTGGAGGTAACGAGCGCGGCCTAAACAAATCGATGCATTGATTGCGATACTATGATTGACTTATTACAATATCATGATTCCAATCACCAGCAGCCTCATCCACGTTCTTTTCAACAAGAGATGCTGTCAATTCAAGGCTTTTCTGGGGCAACAAGACCGGGCGCCCAGTCAGGGATCTCCATCTTGCATCCCATCTTGTTCCTCAGGTGGTTAACCCTATTGGTCTGTCTATTAGCTACGACGAGATGGTCCTGGCTCCAACCAATAATAACGAGCAATTGCTAGTTGCAAGTTCTAGGTGGCCCATTTAAATTTTCTGAGATTTGCCCATTATAACTTTTTTCTCTTCCCCTTATTAGCCGTTTATGCTGCCCCCCATTAACCAACCCCGGTTCAAACCCAGGTACGTACAGTATTGGATCTCAACCTGACGACATCCAGATTAGCTTCGGCAACCGGGTTTCAATTCACACTTATACCCATTCATTTCTTGCGCTTGGGGAAAAAAGGTACTAGGACACTGGAGTTCGACTTCAATAACTGAGCCAATTCTACGTATACTTCGAGGCTGTCGCAGGATAAGTCCTTTGCAACTCCCTTTAGAAATCGATGCCTCATTTCTTTTGTAGCTCTTTTACCAATGCGAGGCCAATTGATTGAGTCTAGCGTTATGATATTCCAATTTCTCTTCGTTTGGTGATTGTTTTTGCGATTTGGCTGTAATTTGAGCTGGTACTGCGCGGCATTGGCAGCGAGAATATTTCACTGCCACCTCGATTCAATGTGATAATGTAAGCAGTTGATCGGTCCTCATGTCGTATAAGTAATATAATATCCTTTCTGTTTGAAATCCTGATCTTCATTCTCTCTTTGTACATGTAGGTAGTCAATAAGCTCACATCCGGCACTCACAGTGCCTTACTAGCATTTGCACAATATTCCTTAAATACCCCCCCAATTTCCAAGAGTCTCTCGGTGGCTGAGATGGCAAAGCATGTTATTTTCGTTGCTCAAAATGACAATATGCTGACTGTATGTAGCACTGCTGGTGCCAGTCAGAAGCCTGGCGGCCCTACCCCCCCCGTGACGCCAAAAAAGACTGGCGGCGGTGTTGTCAAAAAGACCAAGTCAACGCCCAAAGGCAAGAAGGGCAAGCCCAAGTTCAATGGCGAGGACGGCGCGTGAGTGTGCCTTTTGTTTGTTTTGCATTGCTAAGGTAGGTCAACTTAGCATAGGTACTTAACTTTAGGATATCTTTTACTGAGTTTAGGATATCTTTTACTGAGTTTAGGATACCTTTTATTGGGTTTATGTTGACGCTTTATATTACTAGTTAAGGTCTGATGTTTTCTTGATCCCTGAACCTGAGAAACGATATCCGCATTGTCTTCAGTGCCTTAAAAGCGCTCTTGCAGGAAAGAGCGATGGCAAATGCATGGTGGTCCCGGGAAAGAACCGTTACGTGCGGTGTGAGTTGTAAATACTGTTTTATGGTTCGTTTTACCAATTCACATTGCCTTTAGTCCCCCCGATGCAGTGAACGTTTGTTTGTTCTTCCTCCAATTCCACCTGAGGATGAGGAGTCGGTTAGTATTTCACGCTGCAAATTGGGGTTTCAAGCCTTGCTAATTAATTCGGCACTTTGTATATTATCGGAAAGGAAAAGACGAACCGTCGTATTGCATCAGGACGGCTTCTTATACCCCAGCAGCTGCCAATTAGGTTACTGATTGAGTCATCATAAAAGCATATGATTCTGATTTTAATTGGGGGACTTATCTTCCCTAAGCCTATGCGCGCATTGCCTTCCAAAAACCTGAAGTTAATTGGAATTTTTCAGTGTGTTGGCTTGGTACATCTCTTGAGATATCATAAGCTTTAAGCATCAATTAGCACCGTCGTATTGCTGCCAAAACTATTCCGAATGGTATCTTCCGAGGAGACTTGCCTACTACTGGGGACGCTCGAGGAGAAGCACAAAAAGGACAGGCATCGGACGACCGCCACGAATGTTCTGAAGGAAGTGGAATGTAATTGATTGGGAGGTAGTGAGCATCCCTATCCCACCTATGATAGTGTCAACCTAGGGGAGGGAAGAAAATAAGGACCTTTGACCTCAGTGATGAAAATACTGAGGGGAGTTTGGTATATTTTAGTAAAACTTTAGACCGGTTTAATCTGGCACCCTAATTTAACGTCAGAAGTCGTATTCTCCTGATGAGTGCTCATTCAGTTCTGATTTTGAGTTGTAAAGCCTAAAATTGAGGCTGAAAACCTACGGTTCAGTGGCATCTATGTGTTTCTTTGCTCCAAGACCAATGATCAATATCTTGGGACTGGTAGAAAGAGGTACCAGGACACTGAAGTTGTTGATCTTGACTGTTGACTTTTATTATTTCAGATGTTATAATATATCTGCAAAACAAAACAAACCGAGACACATCAACGGTCTCAACCAATAACGGCGCACTTT
Organism: Fusarium subglutinans; assembly: GCF_013396075.1. NCBI lineage: Eukaryota > Fungi > Ascomycota > Sordariomycetes > Hypocreales > Nectriaceae > Fusarium > Fusarium subglutinans. The sequence continues at coordinate 42,045 of NW_023502136.1, forward strand.
GTAACAATCACCGCCCAATGAAGGAATCAATCTCGTCAGATACTTCTTGCAGCTTCATCAAGACCCCCGTTTCCATCTCTCATCTTCCATACTCAGGAGTGCTGGGAAATTGTGGACTCAAGAGCCAGAACCTGCAAAATCATGTTAGGAAGCGTAAAAGGTCATTTGAAAACCGGGTTCACTTACCAAAGCAGTTCGGCAGGGAATATAGATATGAGTCCAGTTCTTCCTGTTGTTCCATTCCATAGGGGTAGTGAAGAATCGGGTATTCTCATCGACACGGTTGTGACCACCAACATCTTTGCTATCTGTGTTGAGAACGACACGGTAAGTTCCTGCGACTTCAATTCCGATACGGTAGTCGCTGAAGCTGTTGGTTGGGTGGAAGTTGAAGATAAAGACCAGACCACCGCGCTCAAACACAATAACCTTATCACCTTCATGTTTCAATGAGATATAAGCCTGCGGCGCATGGAGCCAACCATATTTGGCCTCAGTCTGGTTCATCAAGCGGTCAAAATGATCGAGGAACTTGTATCGGAGCAAGGGATCATCCGTAAGGTTGAGCTGTCGTCGAGCATACCAGAATGAGTTGTTGTTGCCCTCACGTGGGAAGTCGAGCCACTCAGGGTGACCAAACTCGTTACCCTCAAAGTTCAGATATCCCTCTCCTCCGAGGCCATGCGTCACAAGCCGGATCATCTTGTGGAGTGCCATACCGCGATCAATGACAGGAGTCAGGGGCGACAGAGTCGACATGTTGGTGTACATTTCAGCGTCACATAGATGCATCATGAGTGTTTTGTCACCAACAAGCCTGTGCATGTTAGTGGCTGAAAATGAAACAAGTCTAAGGAGCATTAACTTACGCCTGGTCGTGGCTCTCAGCATAGGCTATAGTCTTCTCGCCATGTCGACGGTTGGTAAGCGTATGGCAGATGTTGCCGATGTCCCATTCGTCATCCTGGAGTTCCTTCAGAATCTTGATCCACATATCAGGAATGGCCATGGCAAGGCGGTAGTCGAATCCAACGCCACCAAGAGAAAGCGGCAGGCAAAGCGCCGGCATACCAGAGACATCCTCAGCAATGGTAATGACCTCAGGATAGAGTTCATGCAGCATTTCATTTGCAAGCATCATATAGACAACAGCCTCCTCGTCAACATCTGCGCCGAAGTACTCATGATAGCCACCGGAAAAGCCCCTGTTGAGATTAGCACGGTAGGCCGATACAATTGTGAAAGTGTCACTTACGTGCCCATGCCATGATGAACATATAGCATGCTGGTAACTCCGTCAAATCGGAACCCGTCGAATTGGTACTCGTCCATCCAAAAACGCAAGTTGCTCAACAAGAACCGCATCACCTCGTGGTGGCCGTAGTTGAAAAGCCGGCTGTCCCACTGATCGTGTCGGCCCTTGCCGCCACCATGGAAGTAATGGTGATCGGTACCATCAAACTCGTTGATGCCATCGAGGACGTTCTTGGAAGCGTGGCTGTGAACGACATCGAGCAGCATGGTAATTCCGAGGCCGTGTGCGGTATCAATGAGCTCCTTGAGGTCCTCGGGAGTACCGTATCGACTGCTAGCAGCAAAGAAGTTGTTGATTTGATAGCCAAAGCTGGCGTAGTAGGCATGTTCCATCACAGCCATCAGCTGAATCACATTGTAACCTAGGTTCTTAATTCGTGGAAGCATGTTCTTGGTAAACTCCTTGTAAGTCGCAACCCGCTGGTCAGGGCTGGAGATTCCGACATGAGCCTCATACACACGAACACTTGCAGGCTTCTTAGGCCGGGCGTTTTTGAACTTGTATATCTCGGAGGCTGGAGGGTTCCAGAAGTGAGCATCGTATGCGGGAGACACAGACAAATCCTGTGTCACGTACTTGATCCAAGCCGGAAGTCGATCAACATGCTCACCATTGGGCAAGTTGAGCGAGATCTAGGGACACATATTAGATGCGATGTGTTATAATCGTGTCTGGATTTTAACCTACCTTGACTTTGGAAAGATGAGGAATGGCAGGCTGTCCATCTTGGGCAGGAATTGTAATCTCGAAGACGCCGAAATCGTCCTTGGTCATGGGATGAGCATTGCGGTCCCAGTTATCTAAGGCATTTTGTAAGCACATTGGATAGACGATTGAGTTTGGATACGTACTAAAGTCGCCGACCAGGAACGCTGCAGTGGCATTAGGCGCCCATTCACGGTAAATAATGTTGTTACTAGCATCGAGGTTGAAGCCAAATTTCTCAGCGCCCTATAGGCAACAAGTATCAGTAACGGGACTCGCCGAATGGGAAGCTGGAAGCCTACCCTGCTGAACTTCTCAAGGCCACCTTCGGTGTCGTTGATGGTCTTGATCCAACCTTGAGTTTTAGAGAAGCGCCTTCTGAGGGCTTCGCTGAAGGGCTCCAGCCAAGGATCGAGCTTTACAACGCCTAAAATACATCGTGAGCGTGGCGTTCTTGGATATCAGATCATCACATGTCAGGCCATGCGCAGACTTACCTGTACCGTCGTTGGGAATTTCACCTGCAGCACCGCCAGAGCGATTGGGGTCCAAGGAATTGGACGAGTTTTCAACAATTGCGGCCATTTTTCAAAGTCGAATTGACAATACGACGCGGTTGTAGAAGGGAGGCAGGTCTCGAGGTGGGCGGGGTAGTAGGGATATTGGTGTTGCAAGCTTCAGACAATTGTTGAGCTTCAAGTGAGACACAATTGAGGGAGATGAAGAATCGACACAGAAGCACAAAGGATCTTAAAGCAACTTCCCAGATGAAAAGAGGCTTGAAAATTAAGATGAAGAATCAGAAAATTGTGGCAACAGAAGTAGAACTGCAATATCAGAGACCTTGCAACCTCCTATCTAGCTCATTCGCCTAAGGTAAGGTAGGTAACCAACCTTTCAGTTTCCCACCCACTCAGAGCTTTATCGATAAGTTGGGATGACGTCGCGAATGGTGAATTTCTCTCAACGGCTACGGTACGTATCTGCGCGCTGTCCCTTAAATGGAAGGCTTTTTCAGTCTATGTGCCTGCAACGCTCAACATGTGGTTGAGAGGGTGACATTGGACCCAACCAGGAGCCTCGTAATATCGCCACTTCCTGTAAAAGACTCTTCTGATGTTGCGCGAGAATCATGGTGCAGTTCGGACGGGTCCCATCAAATTCATGGAGCAAATACGGAGTACAGAGTAGTCTCCGCTCGCTTTGGGGTGCTTAGGGTGCTTGGGGAGGGCCGGGGGCTAGTATCAGATCCCCCATGTCGGCCCGGCTTGTTCAGCGGAGACGCCGCTGCAGTCTAGGCCTGTCAGTGGCTGCTGCGCGCTAACTATCAGCTCCTGCGCGCAATTCCATGCCTTGACGGTTAACCTGGGCTGGGCTCTAGTTAAGGTGCCTGGGTGCAAGAAGACTTCTGATATTAAATTAGGGTGCTAAAAATACTTAGTCGAAATACCTTTGAATCTATACTAAATTATGCTAAGTTTACCTAAGTTTACCTAAGGCTTTTTGTCACCTAGGCCCCTCGCCAGGTTAGGTAGGTACCTAGGTAACCTAAGGACCCAATGAAAGCGCGTCCACTCGACCCCGATAGCGGATGATGCCAGTCCCGAAGCTGGTGGTCAGGCAAAGCGCAAGTCAGTAAGGTATCATAACTTAGTAGGTAATCCTCAATTCCGTAACTACCTAAGGTACAATCATAGAAGCATCGTCTCTCTACGCCAGTCCTATATCCAATCTCGCTGTAACAATTTATTTCCATGCTATCGAACTGATAGGTTCTATCGTCGGCCTAACTCTCGCACGACGGCAGTAAGCTGTAACCGATCCCCGCATCCCGTCATCGTCGGCCCAGATATACTACAACTCAGTCGACTGTCGACTGTCGCCTGACGCTTCGCTCTGTATCATCCTTCAATATTATGCAAACTGAATATATATCATAATGTCGCCCTTTGTAAGGGCACTCCCTACCTCTCGTTGCTGTCTTTGTCATCTCTCCCACTATGTCACACGGCCGGTTCCTACTACGACACGTTGCCTATCCTCCTACAATTCTCGATTACGACAACAATACCGCTATATCTCGGGCTCCTCTATAGCTTCACGACGCAACAACGACTTCAATTCAGGCTTCAGCAGTAGCTATGACCCATCAGTCGACTCGGGGCGTGGCCCCATGTTCAACAAGACCAACTTCGGCGTACCGCATTTCTACCCACGCGATCTCAAGAAAAGAGTAGACGACTACGTCGTTGGCCAGGACCGGGCTAAGAAGACCATATGCGCAACCATCTTCAATCACTACCAGAATCTACGGCGAAGGCACCAACACGAGCACGAAGATCGGAACAGGCGGGATAAGGTAATGCGCCAAAGGTTTGCGAGAGACAGAGAACTGCACCAGAAACGTCGTGAGATGCACCCTGTCGAAGGTCAGCGTGTACATGGTTCTATCCCTGAGCGCTACGCTGCTGATACTCTTAAAGATGAGTTCCCGGGCCATAATGAGTCGGTCCGTGCGCTTCACGATAACCACGAATTCGATGACGACCCAATGGACCATCTCTATGTTGCAGAGGAGATAACAGTCCCCGACCACGTTAAGATAGACAAGAGTAACCTCCTTCTGGTCGGTCCCACGGGTGTTGGCAAGACTTACATACTAGAGTCTGTCTTCTTCTATCAACTGTTGAAACGACCAAACTGACAGAACTTAGAACACTAAGCAAAAAGATAAATGTACCCTTCTCTATCTGTGACTGCAACTCCTTCACTCAGGCTGGATACATAGGGCAGGACGTTGAGACCTGCATTGAGCGGCTCCTCATCGAAGCCAACTATGACATCAAGGCAACAGAGCACGGCATTGTTGTTCTTGATGAATTCGACAAGATTGCAAGGCGCGAAACGACTACTGGTCGGGATGTTGGGGGCGAGGGTGTTCAGCAGGCGCTGCTGAAGCTCGTTGAGGGAACAAAAGTCACCATCAATGTCAAGGACAACCGCTCATCCCGATCTACGCAACCTATCACGACGAACTATAGCGCATCTGGGCCATCTTCCTCGACTCCTCAGGCGGCTCCTCCAGGTGGCAAGGTTGACCAGTATACTATTGACACTACCAACATCCTCTTTGTGTTCTGTGGCGCCTTTGTCGGGCTAGACAAGACGGTCCTGAAGAGGGTTGCAAGACCGACAATGGGGTTCGGCGGAGAACTTAGGGGACGCTCCTCTATGTCTGGCACCAAGCAAACTCTGCCGTCAGAAACATATACGCATTTGCCTCACCACAACCCTCAATCAGCTTCATCTTTCACGCCCCTAGATCTTACCACTCCTGCTGATCTACAAAGCTTCGGATTCATTCCCGAGTTGATAGGGCGTCTACACAATATCTGTGCTCTCAGCCCGCTTTCTAAAGAAGATCTTTTACGTATTCTGACTGAACCCAAAAACAGCCTTGTTGCTCAGTATACCGCTCTTTTCGAGACGTACCCTTCGCGATTATTCTTCACAGAGAGATCCTTATATGCTATCGCGGAGCGAGCTGCTGCTTCAGAAACAGGGGCACGAGGTCTCAAAATGGAGATGGAGCGTGTCCTAGCGGAGCCCATGTTTGATGCTCCGATGCCTTATGTACTCATCACCGAGGCATGCGTAAAGGGAACGGACAAGGCAGGATACTGGGGCAAGGACGGCCGGTTCCAGGTGGACAGAAGAATGCAAGCAGAAGAGATGAACCCAGCCAAAGGGGAACCTGAGAACACATTTGAAAAGTATCGAGAAGCAGGACAGAGCGGAGGCTAGGGGAGGAAAGAAAACACAGGACCTTGACCCTAAGCAATCAAAATATTTAGGTAAGTCTAGTCTAAACTTAGAGGGGTCTTTCCTAAGTTTATTTTGACACCCAATATCAAGGTCCGGTTTTTTCTTGCTCCCCGAGGGGTGGCTAAGTTCAATATCATTGGAAACGAGGCGTATTGGAGCAATTACTATTTTGATCAACTGGGTTTAATGTCGACAGAATGGTCAGGCAAAGCTTCAGGTATGGTCCGACAGAGATAGGCAAGCGAACAAATTCAATCAAACAAATGACTCGACTCGGGTTTCGTTGTTGTAGTACAGTATTTACACCAAGAGGACTTGATATCCCTGGAGCGACCTCGAAACCTCTGGTCATGTCCATGCGCACCAGAGGCCCTTTTACACATCAATACGTCTCCGTAGAGTCACTCCAGCTTCTAGCACAAAGGAAACGATGATGTGTATTGAATTTAGTTACCCTTGGGGGGAGACTGGACCATACCCTTGCCAGCATAACCAGGAGAGGTGATACCGGTAAAAGGATCAGATTTTTGGTTCTAAAAGGTACCATTAGCCAGGCGACCAGATGCGACGTAGACAAGATGGAACATACCTTGAGGAACTCGTTGGTCTCCTCCTGGTACTCCTGGGTCATGGTGTAAGGAGCGGGCTTAGCGACAACACGGACAGCACCAAAGAGAGCAACACTGGCGGCGAGACCAATGAAGACACCCCAGGCGACGCGAGCACCGGTTCCAGGGGGGTCGACAGCGCGGGGCCCGTGAGGACCGAAGGCAATCCAGTAAGCTGTTGAGAGAGTTTGAGTTAGTTTTATGGTTGTGACGCAGTTATACATGGTGATGCAGGGAATGGGCCGTTGATGTAACGGGCAAAGCTATATCGAAGCCCGATCTACCAATCAGAAAGACGAATTGGGTGCTTGGGTTCTACATGATGCAATTGAGACTCGTGAAGGGCCCAATGCAAGGCTGAAGCTGTGCAATTGAGGTGTTTGTCGAGGGAATCATCAATGACCGGCAAGGCTGAGGCATGTGTTGTGATGTGTTATGGTGGATGTGACCCAATATCTCGGCTACGCGGGCGGGATGGAGGTATTTTCGCAGTTGATGAGAGTTTGTGACGCACCAGCTTTCTTCTCCTGGAGGGTCAGCTCGGTCCAGTTGGACTGCATGCGATCACGCAGAGCCATCCAGAGCTCGGCCTGCTCTTGCAGAGGCATGCCCTCCCATCGCTTCTCGATGTTGGCGAGGGTCGGGTTAGAGATGGCGTGAGTTGAGGCAGCTCGGGAGGCCAGGGCGGGAGTGCTGCGCACCAGGCTCTTGCGCAGCAGGTTGGAGGCTGATGTGCGCAGCATCGTGAACGGTATATGTGAGGTAATCGGCGATGACGAGACGAGCGGGAGAGAAGCTCAATTGGTGCGCTCGAGAGCGTGGAGTGCGAGTGCGAGTTCGAGAGAGGTTTCGTGGAGAAGAAGGCGAGTTATTCGGGGAATGTCAGAATTAGCAAGACGGGAGCAATCATACGATGGGTCTCTCTTGCCTCGGGCTTGGATTGGTGCATTTTCTGATCACGTGATCTATTCTTTTCCTTGTTGCCGGTTTTGCACGAACTTGATGAAATCGCCTTGTCCATGATTGGTCAAAGCTTACAAGACACTGAACCCAATGGCATGGATCAGATGTCATGAATTAATTGGACTTGATATTGATAAGTATGACAGTGGTCGAGACGAAACAGTTTCAGGTTTATCCAAGGTTCCATCGCATGTCTTTCTTGAATCCAAGAGTTACATTCAATCTCTCACTAAATTCCAACCTGACAAACTTTCATATCACAATGAATACAGTGACTTCACCAGTTAATAGCGGACAAGGATCAACAGTAAACACCAAGTGTGCTCAGCTGATTGCGGCAAGGTTCGGAGGTTTAGGTCTGCAACTGGCTCTAGAGACGCGAACATGCCAGAATCCGGTAAGACTCTCTGTATCAAAAAGCCGATCGATGAGCACTTCTAGAGTTGCTACTCCTGTTCTTATTAACCATCACCTATTGCTGGTGACTGCAAGTATGCTTCCTACTCTATCTATACGGAATGGAGATGTTCTCATATGCCTGCCTCAGATCCTAATGCCGACTTTTGCTCGTTCTTCAATGCGTTCCCTCAAGATCTTACAATCCTAACATAAACACGCATACTGTCTATCCATCTAGAACTTGATGTCAAACAAGTTCTTTCTTCGAATCCTTTCGCCGTACTTGTAAAAGATAAACGGCAATGGGATTGCTGCAGCTGCAATGAAGCCCAGCAATGAGGTTCCCCATCCATAACCTAGGCTCTTGTACATACTTCGTCCTGCAAGAGGTAATAATGCTCCAACCAGCGAACGAAGTACAGTGCTTGCAGCAATTGCAGACGCAGCATACTGAACGTAGGCATCGACCAGGTAGACTGAGATACACATCTGATCAAGAGTCAGCAAGCTGAAATCGGGTTGCAGCATGTAGAGGTAGAGCACTTACAAATACGATGATCATACCACATCCCAAGAATGAAGTACCAATGATGGGCACAATCCAGTGGTCTTTATTCTCAGCAGACCATCCAAACATAAACAATCCAGCCGGAACAATAAAGCAAGCCCCCCCCATGAACGGAAGTCGATACTCTGGCTTGGGCTCCCCGCCATTCTTGCGAGTGAGATACTGAGCGAAGCGATCTATTGATGCTCCAGAAATAACAAGGCCTGTCAAGGAACCAACTCCGAGACCAATATACGACAGGCCAACTGATCCGCTGGAGAAATGATATTCTCCCTCAAAGAGTGTTGGCATGGCTGTGAAGAGGAGGTATAGATACCCGTACACCAGAGCCATGTAAAATGATAGAAGCGACACGATCGGCGCAAAGAGAAGCATCTTGGTAGGTCTCGTAATAGCCAGACGGAAAACTTCTTTCGTGGTCGTGCCATTGTCAAGGACTGAGCGAAGCTTAGTGTTCCCTGTGTCTTTGCGCAGCTTCTTGGTCTTCTTCTCAAGAAGAGCGTACGCATATGTTTCCCTCATAAAAATGAAAGCAACAATCGTGATCGCACCAGCCTATTGATAAGCAATGTCAGCCTTTGATTCAACATTCAAGAATAGATATAAGATTTCACTTACAACAATAGCGACAACCCAGAAAGACCATCGCCAGCCCTTTGCTGCCGAAAGATATCCACCAGCTGGAGTTGTCAGCTTTGGGCACCACTCAACCTAAAGTTTCACTTACCAATCGGTCCAATTACTGGTCCAAAAAGAGGTCCCAGAGCCCACGAAGACATGGCAGCTCCACGCTTCTCCTTGGAGATCATATCAGCTAACGAGCCAGCTCCGATTGTCAGCGGGCATGATCCAGCAAGGCCAGCAAGGAGTCGGAATGCTATTAGTCCCCCCAGGTTAGGGGCCTTGGCGCACGCCACAGTGAAGGCGACGAAGAGAACATTGCAAATGTGGTACAGCGGGAGTCGGCCGTACATTTCGGACAAAGGCGCGATGACTAGGGGTCCGAAGCAGTAACCGAGAAGATATACGGAGACGATGAACGATGCCAGTTGCTCATTTGTCGAGTGGAACTCCCTCATGACTTGGTCGATACTTGGTGCAAAGATGGAAGACGCAAGCGGCCTGGAAGTGTTAGGTGAGTGAGCTGTATGAAAGGGAAATGAACCGTTCATACGTGACGAATGTAACCGATGAGACGAGGATTACATTGATTGTCTTCTTCTTCGCTGACCAGTTCTGAGGGTTGGCTGGGTCATCAGGGCCGTCCCAATTCACAACATTGAGGTCATCGGAAGGAGGATCATCGAATTCGACTGACGTTGATCCCTCTTCAAGATCCCTTTCGTTCTTCTTGAGATCCTCTTCGGGTAGTGGTGCTGGAGTGGCAGCACTGACCAGCTGATCGTCAACTTCGACGTGTTTCATGCTGTCATGTATGTATGTACTCGAGGGAGCAATTCGACATTTATAGTTAAGTTCAGCTCATCCGACAGTCTGAGTTCTGGCCCACAGCATCAGGCAAGAAGATGCTCGTGTAAGGCTGAGGGTCTAAAAAGGGTTTGAAATGGTTGGGTAGGGGCCTGTTATTATATGCTTGATCCCCAGCAGATCTAAAGCTTCCCTAGAGGCACTAATGCATACTACAAACGAAAGGACTATTTGAGCGGGAGCCTCAACGGCAAACTGCTTATGTCCGTGTCTTAACATCGAGGCCGGTCTACCAATCTGGAGACCGGGAGTCATTGGGAAGTGGGTGTAGATGATCCAAGGATTCCAAGCCAATCTCGACAATGGTATGGATTGGTAATAGTCACAACCCTCGCTATTCATCCAGAAGGATTTATCATACCGAGCCAATAGTTCCAATCAAATCGAACAAATAGGGGGGATAAGCAAGCAACCCCAAATGTAAGGAAGTAATGTTATAAGTTGTCCCGTGTCGGAGTCGGGGCCATGGATATTCCGCGGACTTTCCATGGGGAATCGCATTTTCGCCCGTTCTTAATCACTGTCTATTCATTCTTCACAACAAAGCCAAGAAAAAAACCACCGTAACACTGTGACTGAAGCTATGGGTCGCCAGCCTCGTCAGCGTCCTGTGTCTTGCAATTTCTGCCGTGTGCGCAAGTTGCGCTGCAGTAGAGAATTTCCGTGTTCCAATTGCACAAGCCGCGGAGTTCAATGCCAGGCTCAAGACCCACCCCGGGCATCGGGCCCGTCTTCACGGCCGGTTTCTAAACGTGCAGGCGGAAGTGTAAGCGGAGGCGGAGGCGGAGGCGGAAGTGGAGGAACATCTTCTACGGGAAAAGAGGCGGACATTCTCTCACGATTGGAGAGGCTGGAAGCTCTTCTCGCAGAACGAACCAAAGAGACTGACTCTAACTCTAACTCGAACTCGAACTCGAACTCTCGAACAATATCATCAGCCCCTTCGAGTGTAGAAGGCAGTGATGTTGCTTCCCGGACACAGCTGGAGCCTCTAAAACCTTTGCCAATCAATGTTCAGAACTTGACGGCTGATGCTCTTTGGCTCGAGAGTTCATGCCTTGGCCCAAAGCCATCAGTAAGTCCAAAACTCTTGGCACCACTCAACAAGTCAACTCACACAAGTTGCCTATTTAGGAATCCGTATTGGTTGACAACATTGTTTTCCGCATATGTCCTATACGCTCAATTGCACAACCGTCATGTTACATCTTTCAAAACTCAAGTGTTCCCTCAGGTTTCCTGTCTCTGGAACCAACAAGGTGCATCTGGTTGCCTCAACGACATGAAACCAAGGTTTTGCTTCACAAGTACACCTCGGTCATCACTTTTATGCATCATATTGTGCACAATCCAAGCCTGTATAAACTCGTCGATGAGGTCTACGATGCCGTTGAAAAGGGGACACAAGTTTCGTTGTGCTCGGTTCTCCTGATGCTTGCAGTCTGCACCAATGTCACATACGCATGGACAGCAGTAGACAACAACATGACACCTCTCTTCTCTGATTATAAAGAGGCAAACAACCAATCATTTGGATGGCTCAAATCAACTTTTGATGTATTCGATGCATCGCAGCGGAGGTCGGAGATAGGTCTCGAGTTGGCTCAGGGTCTCATCATCGTGTGTTTCGTCCTGTTGAACGTGGAAGGAGTTTCCTCCCGAGCTCGAAGCTGTTTCTTCAATTCCATCACTATTTGCCGTGAGCTCGGACTGCACCGTCTGGATCACCCTCACAACCCGCCCTCGGTGCAAATACCCCCGCTCAGTCCTCTCAAAATGGAGACTGCTCGGCGAGTTTGGTGGTACCTCGTGGGTACAGATGCGTAAGGCCTCCACGATAAACTAAATAGCGTTTGATCTAATGGTTCACAGCATGATATCTCGATTCCCAGGGCCGCATGAAGGCACCTACCTGATCAATCCAAGGCAAATGAATGTCAGAAAACCTCTGAATGCCGACGATGAGGATCTTGTAGAAGGACAAGAGTTGGTGGGAAAGCCAATAAATTGTTCCACCAACATGTCTTATTTCTTACAGAGGTTACGTCTCGCTGAGGTCCTCCGCAACTTCACTGACCGAGTACCTCTCGCAAATTCCTCAAATCCAGATGTCCACTCATACGACCTTGTTTTGGAAGTTGATGCGGCCATCGAGCAATTCATCGAAGATCTGCCTCCATTCCTCAAGTTTAATACGGATTACCTACAGCAGCTCCCTGCTACAGAAACTCGTAAAAGACCAGGGCTGATTATTCAGCGTCATATCATGAATGTCTTTGTTCATGGCCAAAGATGCAAACTTCATCTCCCATATCTAGCCCGTGGCGCAGTCGAGTCTACGTACGCTCGCTCCCGGCGCGTGTGTCTTGATTCGGCGCGCATGGTCATACAAACAGAACACCAGCTCGAGAAGGAAGCTACAACTTTTAACTCGACACGGCTCAGGACATGTTTAGTATTGCATAGTGTATTCATCGCCAGCATTGTTCTTATCTTGGACTTCTGCCTAGGCGCCGATGCCGACGAGAAAGAACGAAGACGAGATGACTTATTGGAAGCATGGGACATATTGGAAGCGGCCAAAGAAATCTCTAGACCTACGGCTCGCATACAAGATCTATTGACACAGGTGATGAAGAAGCATAAAGTGACACTGCCAATGGGCAAAGAGAGGCAGAGACCGGTGGAATGTGAAAATCTTCCACCTACACCAAGCTCGTCAACTGCCATGTTGTCTAATGGCACGACACCAAATGATCCCATAGCATCTGTCCAAGAGTTGAGCGAAATGGGATTGAATATGGACTTGGAGGGAATGGATTGGGAGAACTTACTTTGGGGTTTAGAGGCTCCTTTATTCTGAGGTTCCGCTCAACAGCAACCGACGAGATGGTTGGTAAATTATATCACCTATCTTAATTAACAGTGTTGACTTTGTGACTTGTCTTTCAAAAAGATAGAACTCAATGATACTTAAACAGTAATTCGCAAAGAGGCCTTCACTTCTTGAACTTATCAGGATATCCAACAGTAATATTTGATATAAAATTATACGGAGTCTTGTGTGGCACTTAATCAAGGACTGTGGACTGCACTTATTTTGCGGCAGATAAAGACTCCTTTACTATCGTCCTCAATCACGAAGCGATAGACCGATTTCGGGAGGACCCAGCCATGAGACGTCTCCATATCAGGGTCCAGGCGTACATTGTTAAGGCGAAGGTTCGAACCGCCTTCGTCTTTCTAGGCTCAACGGGTCTCTGGGAGCTCGTTGCAACGTACTTCGTCTAGGAAATAGGTCTGTCAAAAACGGGTTTAAACCGATACTGTGATAGTTGCTCAAGGTAGTTGTCACTGTGGCATTGTTCGCAATTCGGGTCTGCTATTCAAATCCTTGGAAATTTGCATATCATAGAACATACACTAAAGTTTGTTCATATAGGTATCTAGAACCGCAAGCCTCTTCTAGTTTGCAGATCATATTGGTCTCACTATCATCTGAAGATGAGTTACTATATACTAAACGCTAGGTCACACTAAATGACGAATGAAGAGAGGCAGCTATATTTTAAATTGCCGATGTGGTCTCTACATGGCGGTTATACCTATGTTTCTCATCGGCTTTTAATATTATATATAGTTACTACTAATAGCTTTAAGATATTATAGATCATTTAGTAGACGAGATGATGTATGTAACAAATATTGGTAGATCAGTATCAGAGTATGCATTTAATGTATCTCCTTGAGCTCCTAATTATAACATCACGTTACAACTCTCAGTGCTCCACTCGGACCTCTGCGTTCTTATCCAGCCCCCTCTCGTTCTGAGGCTCTCTTTACTTCGGGACTCCCTATATGTAAATATCTGCTCGTGAAGGCCCCTCTGCTGTTGTTAAATTGACAGTAACAGCGAGCGCAATCCATAAAGAGGATTTAGTAGGCCAAGAGATGCCAGAATAGCTCATCGTCGACCCACATCAGCGAGACCTGGCACCGTATAAGGTTGGTGATGTTATTTGAGCTCTGTAACAGAAATAGTTTGGGATGTAGATATTTGTAGTCGGGCATTACATCGACGTGTCTGAGAATAATTTCTCCAGATAGGCCCGTCCAAAGACAGCGATCTCCTTCTCGCTTGCTAGGTAGGTAGTTGCAAGTGTTATGTGGCCGATTTAAATTTTGGCCGAGATCTGTCAAATTTTTCTTCCAGCTTCTTTCCTTCCGCCCGTCTCATTCTCACTTGGAATGGAGTCCCTCGAGGAAGAGTCAACCTTCTTTTGCGCATCATTTGCAAATATTGGCTGAAAAGTGTAAAATCCTGTAGTTATTTTGCTGAGCATGACGACTTTGATAGAACGGGCACTTCTAGCGAAACTAACCTCCAACCACACCGCAAAAGACAGTCAAAGCCAATGGCAATGCTCTCTCGAAAACATGCATTTTGAGTATATTATATCAGAAGGAAGCGATGGTCTTGAAGTATTTCGACCAACCTCTAGTTCTGAGGTCGTTAAGTTAAGGGTGGGTAGGTAGCCACCTGAGGCTCGAACTCGAAATAATTGGGACCAGATTTATAGTGGATCGCATACACTGAAGCTTCCGGAACGTGCCCCACTAAAATCTTCTCAGGGAACGGGACCTCGCGTGTTTGTACGGATGCGCTAAGCACTTGCACTTGCACTTGCCCCCGACGCGTCTCCCGGTTTCCTCGACCGCGTTCCCCGCCACGCCCCGGCCATGAAATCAATTAAAGAGTTACGTACCTGCTGAACCGTGAACACCACTCTTGGTATCGATATTTCCAACTCCATCTCTTTACTGATTCAAGTGGTTTGAGCGAAAAACTCACAATTCCATCATGTATGCGACAAGATAATGTCATACGGACCATGAGTAACTGGAAAGAACTGGGAGAAGTCCCTGATTCTGAGGAAGAAGATGGATTCGAGAGCCAAGAATTACCATCATTACCTACGATCACGCAGACGAATAAGACCATTAGTGAACGATTCAACAGTCAACAAGTTGACACGGCCAACCATGAGGAGAAGGATAAAGATCGCGACATCTGGGAGGTCCCCAATTCCTCACAGGAGCTTACCCACCATGCTCTTTCAACCAAGACACCTGCTCGAATACCAGGAGTAACGCCAAAGCAGCCCGAAAGCCATGGATTTCCCTCTGATATTTATGATATTCTTACATCATCGCCTCTATCATCCATACACTCGGATGTTGACCTGCCTGATATCGACAGCCTTGACCTCGAACGACCGAATGTGACGACCGAAGCCACACTGTCGAATGAAGCCCAGGAAATCGATACGGCCAGTAAAGAAACACCAAACATTGCGATTGAACGATCGTCGCCGCCTCCAGCTCCCGAGTTCGAGGACAGCCGGGATACTGAGCATCCATCATCGTCACTAGTCCTTGGAGATGACCATGCAATATCCATGCCTCGCCGAATTCTGGGCACTAGCTCCGAGAACCAGGCTGCCCAACAAGCTGCTATTCGTTACGAACGGTCATTTCGCCCCAGAAAGCCTATCCAAGAACGTCCTTATGCCATTGAATTGTCCCGCTACTCCAACACGCTCAAGAGCCATGGCGTCCGGCCAATCAGACTTGCAATGGAAGGAGAAAAACGACGTCGACAACAGGCTGAGCAAGATTCTTCGCAGGATAAGGACTTTGAAGATGATAGCCAAGGCTCAAACATACCGGAAATATCTGATGAGAGCCAATTGAAGGGTGCGGAGGACTTTTTGGACGCCTTGGACACACTCGATCTTCCCTCACCTTCGCCACCGAAGACGTCTCCAATGAACGATCGTGCTGGGCCCAGCAGTCAGGCAAGCTCGACAGGCGATACAGAAAACACGAGCATGGCCGGCGATGATCTTCCAGCTTTACAAGACTTGCTGAGACAGCCGATTACCACGACTTCGAGGCAGTCTGGCAAACGGAAATCGTCACCGTCTCGGTCTTCCACAAGGAAGCGCAAGAGATATGATATTGTTGACAGCGATTCTCTTGAACCTGCATCCGTTTTCAGACTTGGGCCCAGCACAACAGACTCGCCTGCCGCAGCGCGTAGTTCTAGACGACTCGCCGACGACGAGAAACATCAACATAAGTCTTCGGAACCTCCATTAGTGTCAGCCAAACAGACCGATCAATTTCTGAGGTTGACACGACGACCCATTGTCTGTAATGTGAGTGACTCCGAGGATGAACTCGCTGGCCCTACCACCGCCCAGCAGCTGGACCACGAAGATACCGCATCTCAATCTGAATCTGACACAGGCTCTGAGAGTGGTTCTGAGATTGTCAACACGGTTGGTCGTCGCATCAGGGGAGTTCTTCCCGCATCTTGGCTGCGGCTAGATCAGCAAGCTGGTCACAAGAAGGCCCTGAAGGACACCAATAAGCGAGCTGTTGCCTTTCCACCTGAACGGGAAATAAGACGAGGTGTTGCACAGAGGCGAGTCGCCTCGTCAAATTCCGTCACAAACTTTGAGATGTTCTTTGAAGACTCTGATGAAGATTCGCCAACACCTACATCAGCCCTGCGACGGGAAACAACTGACAATGTATTCCACAACCAAACCCGCTTAACCACTGATGACGGGCCTATAACCATTTCAGAAATCCTGTCTGATGATGAGGGATCTGTAGTCGAGGACAACGCTATTGACCCTATGTTTACTGGACGGAAACGACAATTGAAGCTTGCGGACTCTTTTCGTGGCCCAGCAAAACGACACAAAACTTCCGATGCTCAACGGAAACAAGTAGCACCCAGAGAACCCGATCAGCTCAGAATTACTAGCATGCTCGCTGGGACTTCTGTGCCTGCACCTGAGCTCGTCAAGAAGAAGTATCGCCATCCTACATTGATACGCAAGTCCAATGGAAAGAAACGGCCAACGAAGAACAAGTCATATGCACCACCTCGACTAAGTATTCTGGACGTTGTCGAAGCAGACGCACCACGGTTCCTCAAGATTGCTGCGAGGTCTGCTACCCGGCGCCGAGACATGGGCAGGAGTAGCCCTGGTAGAAAGTTGATCAAACTTGCTACTAGGGAGGACCATATTGACGCGACATCTGTCTTGAATAACTGGTGGGTCGGTTCGATCTCCCAACGCCAGTCGGTCACTGCTGCTCGAAAAGCCAAAGCTAAGCCGAACCCTAAGCACAGGGAAACGAAGCAACCTCTGCGTGAAACATCTGGGAATGGCTCTTCTATCCCACGGCGGATGCCATTGGCCTCAGGAGCATCTCGACGCCTGGTCAAACAAGTGAGCCAGGCAGGGTCAGTCAGGTATCAGCCGGACAGTACTCATGCAGAAACTCGAATGAGCCAGAACGCCCTTACCAGCACCCCCTTATCCCGTTCTGGCTCAGGAGTCGTGCGCCCAGCTCAACTAGAAACGGATGAAACAGACCAGACTAGTCGCTTCTTATTCAACGCAACCAAGAAACGTCTGGATCGTCTGTACCGGAAACAGCGTGGTGACCTTTCTGCTTCAAGCATCATGACCTTCGACCATGAACCCGATACGTTTTACTCAGGGAGTCCACCTCCCGAACAAAACCCAGTGCCTCTCCGAGTCGTAGAGGAACCATCTCAAAGCCTGAACAAATCGCGATTTCGGAAGAAGACCAAACCTCGACGAATTGATGTCGAAGCACCACAATTTAGTCGTGCCAATGATCCTATCCCCGTCGAGTTTGCCTCAATCTCAGAGCCCGCTCAGTCTATAGTGGCGAATGAGGAGAAGCTTCAAGGTTTGGGGCCGTATGGCACACAGTACACACATCATTTCGAAATTTTCCCTCTGGATGCCCAGGTCTACTTCCACGAGTCAACTCTTATTGGAAGTGGTGTATTTGAATCTGTATCAAGTGCCCCGAGCTGCCGACATCTACTGGAAACTCGACCACGGGTATCGTTTAGCTTTGGGGAGCAAATCCTCAGATGGGGCCGCTGGGACTCGCAAGTTTCCTCTGAGCTGGGTATGCTTCTCGATTCCATCGCAGACCAGCTCGAGTACACATCAGTCAACGAAGAAGCCCAAGACCCCAAATTTGTCAAAAGTGCTGCAGGGTTCATCATGAACTTCATGCTGAATTCTTTGAGCCTCACGGACCATACACAGGCAAAGTCTTTCGTTGGGAGGGCGCTTGAGGCGTTCCAGATATTCAATAGCCGCATACAAGCGGTACTGGGACGTGGCGATAACACCGCACAACCCCAGTATCTATCTATTGCAAGCATCTATGAATACTTGCTTCTTGCTGCGCTCTTTGTTCTGAGACTTTGCCAAAGTGATACTTCTCTGACGAATGATCAATTTCAAATGGAGGATCTAGTGAAGGGCTTGGCCAGAACTGCAATTATATCACTCTCCATGGCTGGAACGGACAACATCACAAAAGTCTACAGTGACCTGAAGAACTCACGGTTACGAGAGCGAGGATTGAGAGATGATGTGCCCGCCATTCACTCATGGCTTATTACCATCAAGACTCTGGAACATGCCCATATCCCTCGGGGCTCATTCTGGGACATTCTGTACGCCGTCATAGCCACGCCTGAGGTTTCAGAAAGCCTCGATGCGACTGAGCACGAGCGCTTGTGGGAAACTATGTTTCTTCTCCTCCCGCTTACTGAGTTTAACGACAAAGGTATCGTTGCTGCAGGTCGAAGGCATGATGCAGTTGTCGATGGCTGGGCATTGCCACAAAAACTGCTCAAGAAAGTTTTCCAGGTCTACAAGAATAACCCACGGCAGTCACCAAGCTTCAACAACTACTGTCGGGCACTAGTTCGCCGTTGCCACTATCTTGTTCAGCAATGGGGCTGGCACAGATGTGTAGCCGTGATTGGTGTCATCTTTGACTTCTTTGGCTCGCAGGACCTTGCTCATCTGCGCAATGAAGAGGTGTTCGCTTCGCCCAAGTTTCTGGATGATCTCGCGGGAAGTCCCTCACTGTCCGTTGATAAGGCCGACAAGTGCTTCCACATCTTCCTCAAGCTAGTTGCGTTAAGTATCAAGAAGCTACGCGCCGCTGGTTCGTTGAAAGACATCCGGAACCTGATAGCCCGAACGATGCCAAATCATAACCGGCAACTCCTAAAGGAGCAGACGATCCAGGAGCGTGATTTGGCTGCGTTGCGAAATCATCATGATCTGCTCTGCACCCTTTTCTGGGCTTCGCCGGCAGAACGTCGCCCAGGCGCCCATTTGATCGAGCGACTCGTCGCCCCAGCAAGCTCCCACAAAGAGGCGTGCTTAATCAATGTCAGAGCCTGGAACCAATTGGCCAAGTTTATCATCGCGTCCGGAGAAGCTACGACAGCTTTCAGACCGTTCGCACAGTGGCGGAACAGCTTTTTCCAATCCATGATGCAACAGTTTGATTCCGTACAGTCTGATATGCAACAGCAAGTCTTGGCCATGTCTAAAGATGCCAGCCATACAATCGACCCAGACTTGATCAATGCCGTAGTGGCCACGAACAAAAAGGCTACAATGGATGTATTGTATGTCTCGGTGGCAGCATCATTAGATGTTATGAGGCATGCGCCTAATTTGGAGGCCGCCACGTTCGCCCTGAACACACTGCAACTACAGCAAGTCTTCCGGCGATGCAGTGCATATCCCATAGAGCTCGACTGGTCTATTCTCCGTTCTTCCCTGTCCACCTTGGAGGTTTTCCTCTCCCGTGTTGATGAGTTCAAGGACGACGAAGATAGTCAACAGAGCGAGAGCCAAATCTTGAACTCAGCTCAAGCGGACGATGCTATCTTGGTGATTGATCACGACCTATCCAAAGCCTACTTCTCAATGGCAAGATGCATTCTCTCCTCACAGGGTGAAGTTGGTGAATCCCCTTCTGAAGCTGTGCAGAGATCCCAATGCACTGAGCAGGTCATAATCTTGACAGCCAAGCTTGTAGTAAGGTTCATTACTGGTGGACTGTTGCGCCTTGCCGATATATTCAAGCCAGGGAAATATAGCCTGTTCGAGGATGTTCCAGCCAAACTTGACCTCGACCAACGACGAAATCTTGTCTTATTCTTAACCACGCTCCTTAAGCACAACTTTGATGATTTCAGCGAGGCAGACTTTTCTCTTTCAGAGGTCTGGGCTCTGTCAATCGTCAAGCCAAGGCCATACCTATCGTATGAAACCCAATTTGCGGAGCAGCTGCTGCGAAAGCAGAAAGAATTCGTCCCAGACGCAGTCGTTGGACTTGCTATCAACCCGGACTACAACACAAACCGAGACCTCTTCGAATTCCTCATAACGTGGATGCGCAAGTCCTTGCGAGATGCTGGACCAGCGCTGAAGAAGGTCATCATGTCAGAACACTCCAAAACCCTCAAGTTGGTGATGCAGCAGATCATCGGAGATTTGCGGACCATGTCTCACGATGCCTCTGAGCATTCTAGCTATGTGGTCTTTGTTCGGGATATCATTGCGCTTATTAGAGCTCACGGCTCTGATATTTGCACAGTCGACAAGTATTTCTATCAGATCAGTAAGGAGTATTCGCCGTCTATCCAGGACCCGCAACTGCAAGTGGCTGGTATGATGTCTTATGGTCTTCGGCTGAGCGATGGGGACACCAAGGTCATACACCAGGTATTCTTCTTCCTTTCTAACAACTTCAAGATTGCACTCAAAGACAACAAGCTTGGAGACGAGGTTGAGTTTTTGTGCCGGGGAATGGAGAACCCGGGTATTCTATCTTTCATTCTGAACAAGATGCTACCAGCGATTGTCAAGATTGCGACAGACGAAAGCTCGATATTCCCCATGGTTGAAGTGTACGTAGGAGCACTGCGAGTTTTCTTCACCCGCGATGCAGTTCCTCGAGAGTTGGCACAAAGCGAACTGCCGCATGTGGTTGTTCTTTTACGTGCCATTGCCAACTTCTTTGATCAAGTCAGTAAGAAAGACGGACATCTCCGGGCCGAGGAAGTCCATCTGGTTACACAGCTGTTGACATTGTCAAACAGCCTATGGTCTCCTATATATGGCCTGTCACTTTCTGGAATATCTCGCGGTTCTTGGACAGATGCTGTGCAAGTCCTGAAGCATGTGAGGAACGGGTTGTCGAGGGCCGAAACATATATCTCTGACATGGTCAACCTTGAAGACTATTCCGTCAGAGCAGAAACCCTCCTATCCGGCTTTCGGCAACAGAGCATGGCGCCCCCACAGATTGGTGATGATGTCAGAAGCTTCACAGATAATCTCCTCAACGATGTTCGGAAGATCTGGGTCAACACTGGAACAAGGATCACTATTCAAGCGCCTGGCAGAGGTTTTACACAGACGCAGTCCAACCAAGGAACACCTGTACCAGTATGGAATGCAGAAGTCTTGGTGACCGTCTTGTACAGGGAGTTGAGGACATGGAATCATTGGTGGAACAAAGTGTTTGGCAAGGAGTCAAGACGAGTAGACGTGATTGAACCTGTCTTGTTTTAATCAGCATAGCAACGGCGTTGGGTTTACAAAGGTTTGCGGATTATGGATTGGAGTGCATGGGGGATTTTGCATGTGGTTTCGTTTCTCGGAATGAATAGAGTCTATGAAATGATATATATACGTATATATATTTCTTTATGTATTATATATACACCCGTCAACTTGAACCTGTGGGATATGTTCTGACGTGACTATTTACCATATAAGAAAGTAAAATAGGTAGTTGTTACAGGTCTAGTAGGTAGTTCTTAAGTAACTGCCTCTAAGTCAATGGTCGGCTGGTACCTTAAGGTACCTAGTAGGTTCCATTATTCCCCGAGTGACGTACCTATCCTGGACCGTGCAACGCGCCAAACGCGCGTATCTCGAATAGGTAATTCGTCAACTTCAAACCAGCAATTACACCCAAAACACGGTGGAATTGCCCAAATGCAAGGAACCACGATGGCTTCACTGTTTGGTCTTCCAGACGAGGCCATATTAACTCCATTGTTCGGATCGTTTCCTTGTCGAGAGCATCAAATCCGCTCCCTAGCAACGCTGCTGCATGTATGTCATGTTTACTTTGTTCCATCTTTCTACGTCAACTTGACAGACTGACAGCATGTAGCCCAGTGCAGCTCCTTGTCGAAACCTCGTCATCCACGGCGCAACGGCAACAGGCAAATCCGCCATCACCTCTCGACTTGTCTCTGATCTCGTCGCCAGCATTAATAGCGACGAATCCTCAGGGGGTCTACAAGCTGCTGTCGTCAACTCTGTACAATGCATCACAGGACGACATCTCTTCGAACGCATCGTTGGTCAGGTTGCTGAGGCGCTGCAGTGGGAGGAGGTGCCTCGGCGATGCGAAACGCTGGCGCAATTGACGGTTGAGATGGCCAGGATGATTCAGTATCCAAAGAGGGATGCGAGGTGGCGTTTTATCTTGGTGCTGGATGCCATTGATCGACAAAGAGATGCCCCGGCCACATTGTTGCCGGCTCTGGCGAGGTTATCAGAAATCGTGAGCTCCCAACAAACAACCTTGAAGCTTCCATGTGCAATGCTTACAATAACAAATGTCCAGATTCCATGCCTCACCTGCGTCTTCGTAGTCACATCTTCGCCCGCTGGCTTCCTACGGTCATCTTCGTCAGCGCATCTTCTTTTTCCCCCCTACGAAAAGAAGGAATTCGTTCGCATTCTCTCGCTCACGCCACCGAAACCGATTGCTACGTGCACGCAGCAAGAAACCGCCGACCTCTGGACTCGGTTCTGCGCCGCCGTTTACGACTCCCTCACAAAATCAGCGTCTCGCACACTGCCATCGTTTAAGCACAGCTGCCATGCGCTTTGGCCGCGCTTCACAGCGCCTATTCTAGCGGGGACACATCTGCCGAAAGAGTTCTCGAAGCTGCTAATCGCAGGAAGAGTGCATTTCCAAGATGAGTCTTTGCTCAACCCAAGCATTGTCTCTATCCGACCAAAGAATAAGCCCGTTGAAGCCGTCGCAACCAAAACTACAGCCTCAGCAACCGATCTCACAAACCTCCTCCCTACGACAGCTCGTCTCCTGCTGCTATCAGCTTACCTCGCCTCCCACAATGCAACCCGCCATGATCTCACACTCTTCTCGACATATCATCATGGCCGCAAGCGCCGCCGAGGAGGTATTGTTGCTCGGGGAGCCACACGGACGAAGCATCGCAAGATCGCCCGCAAACTCCTCGGCGCACACGCCTTTGTCCTCGAGCGAATGATGGCTATCTTTGCCGCTGTACGAAATGAATGGGCAGATGGCACTGCCGTAGGCGCCGCTGGCCTCGATGCAGATGTAGCCATGGCTGTATCAACGCTTGCGAGCTTGAGACTGTTGACACGAGTAGGAGGCGTAGGAGATGTCATGGATCGAGGAGGCAAGTGGAGGATCAATGTTGCATGGGAGGTGATACGAGGAATAGGGAGAAGTATAGGTGTCGAAGTTGAAGAATGGCTGATAGATTAATACCCGAAGCATAGAGGAGACCAGTAGTGCATCTCGATTAAAGCATAACATATATCGAGTAAGATTTCAAACCAGATCGTTCATACGTCATGCTCGAGCTGTGATTGCAGGCTCATCTATCCAAAACAGTCCAGCATTATCATTCCATATCCACGTAATGATACATTGTTTCCGGCACCCCCTTTTGAAAAAGGAGAGCCTCACAAGTGTCGTTGTGTCTTGTCTCTCGAAACAAAAAACGCCATCCTATGATATGTCATACAGGAACCCAAAACCCTTCATCTAGATATCGGGACATAAAGTAACAACAATACCTTACAAGAGAAACTCTAGCTCTCATATCTTTTTGATTGTTTGAATTCGAAACACCAAGACTGTTTACCAAAGAAATACGCAACCCAATACATCGTCATGAGAAACATCATGCAACGCCAGCAACTCGATCGCCTGGCTGCCATGTGTCTTCCTGTCTGGTTCCTGGAGGGAGCCAGCCTCCGTTACCAGTGCCAGGAGTACGGCTGCGAGGAGCATCGTCGTCTGACCTTTTTGGATCTTCTGCCGCAGATGGCCGACCAAAGTAGCCTTCGTGGTAGGGATAAGAACGGGCGTTGAGCTCAGTACTTTGGGGGGATTCCATGATAGGTGTTGGGCGCAATCCATTGTTTGTGATGGGAAGAATCGACGATCGCTTAATCTGCATTGACTGGGCCTTTTGATCGGCCTTGTTGCCAGACTTTGTTCGGTCATACAAGTACAGACCCAGAAAGGTGAGAGCAATGCCCACACCTTGTAGGGGTGTTGTGGGACTCCTGAACCATACCAGAGCCAAGACAATGACGAACACACGTTTGATGAGGCTGGCTACTGAGTAGGTCACAGGGGATACCATAGAGAGCAGGATAAAGGCGAGAATGTTCTGGCCAAAATGGAAGACACCGTTAAAGACAAACTCAAGCGTGAGTCTTCCATGGTCCATCGAGTTGGGTTGCTCATTCAAGTCTATCGAGCCCTCGTGGTAGAAGTTCATGAGAAGAGTGAAACCTTCAGACCAAAACCAGATGGGCAATGTGAGAAGGAAAGCCATGCCAGAAGAGTAGCAAAGTAAGTTGAGCTTATCCAGCTTCTTAGGTAGTGAATGGGGCGACTCAGCCTCAGCTTTAGCAGCCTCGTTGAAGAGCTTCTTAGAGAAGATGTTTTGGGTAACGAAGATGACGGTAGCCAAAAGAGCATGGATGACACCAATGAGCTCTCCACCATAGGTCGTTTTGCCCGAGCAGGCCAGCATGACACCAAACGTGAGAGGGATCAGAGACAGGTACGTCGTCTTGGGGTATCGAATGTCGTACACGATCCTATAAGCGAGAACGGTGAAAAGGGGTGAAAGACCCTTGATGGTATGGACAAGTGACACAGGGATCTTTGAGGTAGCTGTCGAACTAAGAAGGTGACCACCGATCTGGAATGCGGCTAAAGGCAGAGTCGTTCTGATAACGTCGCGAGTTGGCTTTCGAATCGGGTGCTTCAGGGCTGTAATTTTGGTTCGCAAGACTGGGAAGATGGTCGCAAGCCATGCCATGAAGATACACAACGAGGAGACGAAAGCGAATTGGACCAGTGTCAATGTAGCGGGCTTGTCAAAAGCTATCAAGATGGACTTGGAGGAGGTGTTTGTAAGGGCAGACGAAGTGTACCACAACAGGCACAGAATCTGTGTACCGCAACATCAGGTCAGCACATTGAACTGGTAATTCTGCATTTGGCTTGGGACTCGGGAAGAAGGGGCGTACAATGAGCTTTGGAGAGACGGGGGCACGTAGGGCATCGGCGATCTCGTGGGCGTTCTGGCTCACACTGCCATTGCGACCTCTTATTGTACGAATAGCATCCGTAAGGCTCTTTTGTCGATTGTGCCCTCGAGGAGCCGTTGACCAGCCGTTGTCTGACTTTGAGACGGGTCGCCATCGGTCTGAGGGACGAGGAGGTGCGCCGTTTGCCCAACCAGGAGGATTCAAAGGGCTCTCTGAGGGTAAATCGCCCAGGGGCGTATCGATGAAGTCGGGGAACTTTTCCATCACAGGAGAGTGATAAGAAGGGAGAGAAGATTAAATTGCGGCGCAAAGGCCAGATATTAAGGTTGCGTGTTCAGTTTGAATTGATTCGAATCGGATTTCAACGAGCGACAGATGACGAAGGCAAGATTCGAGTAACTCGTTATAATCGTTGACGAAAACGTATGTTCA
Organism: Fusarium subglutinans; assembly: GCF_013396075.1. Lineage (NCBI taxonomy): Eukaryota > Fungi > Ascomycota > Sordariomycetes > Hypocreales > Nectriaceae > Fusarium > Fusarium subglutinans. The sequence continues at coordinate 67,659 of NW_023502136.1, forward strand.
TCGCTTATCAAAGGGTCAACATGCACCTGAGGCTGTAGACCAAGGCGCGAGCTGCAAGTCGAATGACGAAGCCAAGCCCGAGAACGAAAGCGGGAGGGAGCAAACGACAGCGTTCGAATAAGGCGACGTTGCTGGCTCTAGGCAAATACGGACTACAAGCTGGTGAGGCTGAAGAAAAAAAAGAATGCCAAATTACAACCAAGTGCTGTAGCTTTTGTTGGATGGATGTGGATGGATGGATGGTGTTCACGTCAAAGTGGGAATGGTGCAAGTGGGATAAGCAAGGTACAGCCTATAATTAAACCAAGGGGCTCCAATAGAAGGGCGAATCGATGCCAGACAGATTGCACACGGGGGGTTACAGGGGCCCTTCCCTTGGGACCTTCTGTAATAAGCCTGTAACCAACATTACGTGGCATGCTAGCCTCCCTCCGCGGTTAGTCCGGGAGCCGCTGCTGATAAGCTGATAACTCACCTTTAACCGCGCTGAGCCGCCACATCTTACGTGAGCTAACCAACCTAGGCAAGCTAAGGCTAAGGTAGTTAAGGCTAAAAGCTACTACTCTGAGGTTGACGGGAGACAGACTTTTGAAGGCGTCGCGCAAAAGTCGTCTCCACCTACATCAGCTAAACCAATATCTCCGTTGGCGCATCCAACTGTGCTTTTGTTTCAACATCACTCTCCTTCGACTCCTGTGTGTATTGTCTCTGTAACTTCAGGGCATGAATAGGGACCCTAAGCAGGCCATTCTCGCGCTCGCCTTGTCCTACGCTACCTTTCAGCTCACGACCCAAGTCTTTAATCCAACCACAAGCAAAAGACAATCCCTGGTCGCGACGCCAACGTCGCCAACCTCCGATTCACTATGGCGGCCCCAAAGATGACCAAGAACCAGATGCGAAGGGCCAAGAAGAAGGAGCAGAAGAAGGCTCAAGCAGAGGTATGTTCTGGTCTCCTCACCCCCGTTGCGACATCACCCGCTGACGCGCTGCAGGCTACCCCTACGAAGACCGAGGAAATCGCCGAGACTACCAACCGTGAAGAAGACGATGCTGCCGAGACTACGACGGCAGATCTCGAGGTGAAGAAGGGGCCGACAACCGAAGATGCCGCCACCACAGATGGTCATGCGATTGAAGTTGACATGGATGAGGAGGATCCCGCATATGCCATGTACAAGGACATCTTTAACAAATTCGGCGCGTCGATGGAAGAGGACGAAATCGCCAAGGAGGCCAACGCTGGCAATCAAGGAACAGTGTTTTATGCGGATGACGACGAGATTCCAGACGAAGACGAAGAGAACAACGGAAAGCCCAAGTTATCCAAAAAGAAGAAGAAGCAGCTCAACACGATCTCTATCGCAGAGCTCAAGGCGTTGGTCAAGGTCCCTGAGGTGGTAGAATGGCAGGACGTATCCTCGTCGGACCCTCGACTACTGGTCCAGATCAAAGCTCAACGAAATGTCGTGCCAGTACCGACCCATTGGTCTTTAAAGCGAGAGTATCTGTCTTCGAAACGAGGTATCGAGAAGCCGCCTTTCCGGCTACCCCAGTTCATCGCAGAAACCGGCATTACCGAGATGCGCGATGCCGTCCTCGATAAACAGGCAGAGCAGTCATTGAAGCAGAAACAGAGGGAACGTGTTGCTCCAAAGATGGGCAAGCTCGATATCGATTACCAGAAACTCTACGATGCTTTCTTCCGTTTCCAGACCAAGCCTGAATTGACGCGATTCGGTGAGGTTTACTATGAAGGAAAGGAGTCCGAGGTCGATTACCAACATTTCCGACCGGGTGACCTCACCGAGGGTACTAAGGAAGCCCTGGGAATGCCTCCTGGCGCACCACCACCATGGCTCATCAACCAACAACGGTTCGGGCCTCCTCCATCCTATCCTACCCTGAAGATTCCTGGACTGAATGCACCACCACCCGCTGGAGGCTCATGGGGCTTCCATCCCGGTGGTTGGGGCAAACCCCCAGTTGATGAGTTCAACAGGCCTTTGTTTGGCGGTGATGTCTTCGGCCTTGCGGCACAGAGTGGACAAGGAGGGGCACAAATGCACGCGGGAGCCGGTGAGCCTGTAGAGAAGAACCTGTGGGGTGAGCTGCAGCCACGAGAAGAGGAATCAGAGGAGGAGGAGGAGGAAGAGTCAGATGAAGAGGAGGAGGAGGAAGACGATGATATCACTGGCGGAACAGAGACATCCAGTGGCCTCGAGACTCCCGGTGGCTATGCCAGCACGGTGCAGGCGGACTACGGGCAAGGTGTCGAGACGTCTATTGCTGGTGAGATGGACTTACGAAAGGAGCGCCGTGGCTACGACACAGAAGAGTCTAGTGCTCCTCGAGCCGCCTACACGATCCTGCCAGAGCGCCAAGTTCGCGCCGAAGGATTCTTTGGCAGTGACAGGGTATATGACCTCAAACAAGCACAAGCAGCTCAACGAGCAGGCGTGCCTGTTCTCGGCGCCGATGACGATTCACGCAAGCGCAAGAAGCCTGGCGACATCGACGTTGCTCTTGATGTCGACTCGTTGCACAACCACGATGGTATTAGTAAAGACGATCTGCGGCGCAAATTCGAGGAGGGTAGGAAGGAAGAGGGCATTGGAGCTAAGTGGACGTATGACGATGACCTTAGTGAGATGATCGCCCAGGAGAGCAGGAAGAGACAGAAGACCGAGGCAGAGCTCAAGGAGAAGCGGAGGGAAGGCAAGGGCAGATACTAATATTGGCAGACGAGAATTGTCAGACTGTACCATCGATGGGGACTGGGGTTAGTGACCAGGCGTTTTAATATCTTGTTTATAACGGGGACAGAGCAGCTCAATGGCTGAAATAGGATGGACACCATACCTCTTGAGGTTTGGTAAATGCATCAAGAACATGGTTGTAGAGTGAATATCAAACGAGTGGCCACGGTGAGAGTTTCTCGGTCAGGGTTGCTTTGGGCTTTCAGTCCCTGACATTACTACAGGCAAAACGGAATAAATCCGACAAGTCCTTCTTTCGGAATATGCTGTATATGGCATTAAAGAGTTGATTCGTCTGGCAGTCAATTCGACGTTGTGTTTGATAACAGTTTGAAACACCAACTTGAGCCTCGCAGAAGTCCCTTTTGTCACCGATCAGATGATCTCAATGAAATCCTCGACTATAATACGAGGCCAATGCCTGTGTTGTTAGTCGCAAAATTGCCGCCGTCTCATTCCTTTGTTAGATTCGGATATTGCGTACTTGATCACTCTAGAGAGCTTGGCGGCTGTTTTGAAAGAGAAGCAGAGAGTGACAAGTGCAGGGAAGCCTCACCTGTTACTAGAAGATGCAGGCATGTATGCGTTGATTGATTTGTGCTTTGTAATGGGTGCGTTGGCTGGACATAACCCCGGCCTGCGGATGTTGGTTCTGGTGCTGGAGCCGTGATTCAAGGCTTGGTTACAGAAAGAGCCAGCCAATATTACAGAGCCACTCTTCACGATTAATGAAGATGAATACAAAATGCCCTGTAACGTTGAAGCTCAGGGGATATTAGGGTTGAGTTTGAGGCTGTTGGCGGCGCCTGTCAACTTAGGCTCATTAAGGAACAACCTAGCAGAGCTACCATGTATTCAATGACCAAGCTGTCCATTCGTATCAAGATAACGACAACCAGTGTTGAGGCGGTCAGTGGTCAGTGGTCAGTGGCCCTGTATCACTATCTCATCGACTCTCACATAGTGAGAAACGATGCAGCCGTCCATGTGACTTGAGCGTGCGCTTAAACTTAAAGAAACAAGCAAAGCCAACAGCTCTTGATCCCTTGCCCACTGCAAGCTTGCTATTGGTTAACAATCAATGGAGTGATTGCCAGCTCTACATGCGTCAGAACAAACTAGCGCAGCCAACTGCTGAGCCCAGCCAACGGCCAAAAATGACAGGCCGTCGTCACATTATCGCCGATAGACACATCAAGGCAAAAAGAGAGATCCAGATGAGATTTGAAAGAAAGAAGAAAGAAAAAAAGAAAAAAACATACAACAGCGGGGATTCGCTGGTCGTCACCGACCCAACTACTAATCCGCCGGTTAGTGGCTTGACTATGGGAGAGCGGACGGGATCCCGTATTTTCCACTACCTTTGGTCGTATGTACTAACTTGTCTCTAGACTCACAATATATTCATGAGTGCTAAAGTGAGTGAGCAAGGTTTCAACAACTGGAATGCAACATTTCCAGGAGCGTAAGTGGGAGTCATAAGCAACCTATCTCAGTTCACTTGTGTTCCTGGTACCTACGCTCTTCATTCTGGATATGAAATCGAATTACATTTCACTGCGTTGCGTTGGGTGGAGCATGATGTTCTACAGCCCCAAGCGTTCAACGTTGAACGCCTGGACCAACCTTGGAAGTTTAACTGAGGACGAAACGCGAATGCTCTGTTATAAATCTACTAAGATTGAGCTGAGTAAGGCACAAGCCTACCTACCTTAGTTAAGAGCCCTCCCAGACAGAGGCTTGCATGCGTGAACCAGGTGGGGTCGCAATGCGGGATAGCATCCAACCAGGTCAGATCGTGAGCGGAAATGGAAAAATCATGCCGCGACATCGTGGGCCTCGCTGAGAGTTGTTTCAAGAGCCCCCCAAGAATCACCCCCAGGAATCACCTCCAAGGAAGACGCGATAAAGCAGCAAAACACGGTGACTTTGTCGAGGCTGACTGCGTTATTAAGCCGGTACTCGCCTCTGTATGTATAACCTTGGCAGAGTTGGGTGAAGATGCTCAAAGACTGCCTGATAGAACACTTGGAGAATGGATGCCCTCTGTTGAGCGTCTAGATAAGGTAGGTACCTACCTGCTTAGTAGGCGGTCGCGTGTGCTTATGTCAGGCTGGCTAGGTACTTAGGTTAGTAGGTACTTATCTAGGTACCTACTTACCTATTGATCATGCACTGCGTGCGCACTGTGGTACGTTTCTAATCAGGCATCTCGCTGATTTCCATCATTGAAAAGGCATAGTCTTGCCTCATATGTAATGGATCGATATGTTGACCTGGGTGAGTGAGTGGGTGGGTGGCTGGGTTCTCATGATGGGTATTACTTGAGGGTGGTCACTGGCCACCCAATTGACACACGCAAATTCTGTAACGTATATAGAGACTCACACAATCCATCGAGACAACTGCCCGATATACCATAGGTACAAGAATCATTGGCTCGCTTAGATATGCCATATTGATCTGCTGCTGCCCAACGGCCCCTAATAAATGGCCATGAGCTGGCGGCAGCGAGGTGACCATGATGAAGCCACCCACTTGAACGATAGAGTTGATATCACTCTGTGCATCTTTCGGTGGTCGCATTGACACGGTATTAACAATATCTGTGGCAATTTATTGGTGTTGAGGCCCTTTAGTGATGCTGCTCATCCGACTCATGATGGCCTCATCATTCCGCCTTCAACCATGGAATGGTCGTATCACCTTCGACATTCCTTGAGCCTTACAAAAACTATGTTTCCTTGCTCTCAAACTTGTTGTGGTAAACCCCATCCATGCTATTTGCACATGCAATACGTTCTGGTCCTGATGTGTACGCCTGTGAAAGAACTTTGCACAAAATAACAGCAGAGGGGGGGGCTTCAGGCTATACAAGAAGCCTTTCATCATGGTAAGAATGATAAAAAGCGATACGAAAAGGACTGACATATTTATATCATGTCTAATACCTGGAATACTGCAAACAACACGACCATTTGGACACTGTCCACCTACATGCCATGCTCCCAAGCACCTCATCAAACCGCTCGTCATACATGCTGTAAAATAGACCGCCAAGACTGAACGGATATTATCAGAGGGTTTCTTGTTTTTGTTTAATTTGATTAGGACTTGCATTGCCATTTCACTCAACCATATCATTTACCGTTTAAAACTAGAACCCTATTCCTCCTGCTCTCAACCACTTACGTACCTTGCATCACGTTGGATCTGGACTGGGCATTCACATTTGTGACCTCGATAGATCTCGAATTAATCCATCTCTCTAAAGGGGTACGTTCAACTTAAAGCAGCCTCCTTTCATGAAAAGGGCCAATGTGTAAAGAAGAGGTTTGAACCAAGAAAATCAAGGGCTTGAGTTTCTCTCCAGTCTTTAATCTTGAATAACATCCTCAATTCTATCGGAAGCACCAGTATCTGAAAACATACCACCATGTCTAATTTCTATTAAATACATTTAAATACCTCCGTCTCTGCTCATCGGCCATGTCGTGGGTTTTATCAGATTGTTATGCTGTCCCCTGACAGCGTACTCCGTGATACCATCAATTTGATGATATGCTGTTATTATCCTGAGGACGTCACTTTTGTAGCAATGATCAAGACCGTTGTAACAACCGCCCATAGTGCCTGAAACTTGATTAGCTAGTGCTAGAGAGCGCTTTTCGACATGTATATCAGGTGTATTCTACTTGCAGCCCTGAAAAGTATTGTGAGGTGCAACGGCCAACGGGTGAATCAGCCTAACAACCTGGAAGGTATTTTGAATTTTCCATCGACAATGCATTTGCTGAATAGAACATATTGGCCACCCCGAGATTGTGCAGACTGAGTTCGTTTTGTCAAGACCGGAATTGGCATGACCACTTGTGTTGGAGTCGTTGTGGTGACCATCAGCTTTCGCATAACTTGACCGTTCATGCTTATATCAACCCACTCCCTAAGCCGGAGACACGCCCAGGTGCTGGCCGCACCGACTGAGTTACGCTTTCTTTACAGTTCCCTTGGATTCAACGGTACAGCAGCGTCTTCAACTAGGTACCTAGGCATCGTCACGCTCAAACCTATTACACACGCAAACAAACAGCAAAATGCAGGTAGTATAGTTATATAATACAGACCTCCAAAAGCTTGCAGTACAAGCTGCCTCAACAGAGATGAGCTGCGAAAACCCAGCAATGTCCACGCCTGAAATAATCCACCCTCTCTACCTCAATCCTGATCAACCGACTCCGGGCATGTCTTCTCATCAGTGTCCCGATCCCAATAAGCGCCGAAACGACTATAAAAACATAAATTTAATGCCATCCTTCCGCTCACGATATCTCCAAGTCTGGCTATATTCTCCACCACAAAATCTCGAGGCGATTCTTCACTTCTTCTTGGAGCTCGCCGCTTTCGTGTTAGCTTTTCGAAACCTGGCCCTCTTCATGGCTGTAGGCTCATCAGATTGCCCAACAGCCACATTCACACGTCTCTTTCTCAGCGCTTGACGCGTAGTCATCGAATGGGAAGCTTTTGCGCTTTGAGAACCAGTGCTGCTTCGTTCGCCTCCTTTCAAGCTTGCTGAACTAGGTACTGGGATGCTTCGTAAGGATATGGGCACCCCGCTCTAGGAGGTTGCTTCCGTTTTGCTGCACCCATTGCAAAGCCATTTGGGACGAGTGACCGGAATGGATGCTGACTTTTCGATGCAACTAGCATGGTATAGTCGATTTGTGCATTTCTATAAAATTGTTAGTAGTGGCTTGCCGTCAAACAGCATTGGCATTACCTTGTTCGAGCAGATGAGTAAAGAAGGTCCGAGAACGGGGAGCTGACACACTGTACACCCATTCGCGCCTCTCGTAATTTGTGAAGCTCGAGGCGACTGTTTTAATGTGACATCTGCCGTATTGACACCGTTCACCTTCGCATCCTCATCTGATTTCAATCGAGCTCGTGCCTCATCAATCAGCTTCCCGGCTTTCTCAACACTAGCGTTATCCAGGACATCCCGCGCCATCAGAACACACAGGTGCTTGCCATACTCGTTCATCCGATAATTCGCACCCACCAGCCAAGAGGCATTATCTTTGACAAACTTGACCCAAGCACGCCTGAAATATTGTCCAGATGTGACGTTTTCTTGGAGAATAAACGCGTCCCATCTGCGAATGTATTCCTTCTCTTCTTTCGAGACGTCGGAGAATTCGCCGATGTCTTCGCGATGCTTCTGTAACAACCATGCATTATCCACCACGGGCTTTGGTAATTCCTCACCAGGTTTTAGGCGAGCTTTGCTGATAGGGTCAAAGAGAGGCTGACAAGACTCTGGAATAATGACCTTCTTCTTTTCCGGTCGCGGAATCACCGCTTGAACCGCCGTAGGAGGCTGAGGAGGATTTTCGCCAGGTTTTCCAAAGAGTTGTCGTTCGGTGCTGTGCTTCGGTGAAAATCGCACGACGTCTTCCATGTGGTCTGGACCATAGCGTGAAGTTACCCAGGAGTCATCGCCGTTAACGTAGGCCTGCTGATCAAACGGTTTTGTGGGTTTTCCGAGCTGCAGCTCTTTCGAAGGCGAGACTGCAGACCCCGAAACATGAGTAATCCGGAAAAGCGGCCCTTGACTCGTCTTTTCCAGTGTGTACACATAATTCGGATGGTATGTCATTAGGTGAGCTCTCAAAATGTCCAGTGACTCGTTAGCGTTGCCACAGGCACAACACTGCCATGAGAGTAGGTGAACCGGTGCATTAGCTGACAGCATATACGTGACGAAACCCTCGCCTTGCTCAGGTTGCCCGGCCTTATCTCGGGGCTTGCGCTCTTTTCCATGGGCTTGCGCAGTCAGTACCTTCAAGTTGTATTGCTTGTTATTCCGTTTTCGTAATGCTCGGTTAGGAGTGTGGTCGCCTTCTAGCTCTTCCTCTAGATCATGAGAGATGTCATGCGACGAGTCTTCCTCACCAACATGCCCGTTCACTCCATTCGTCTCTTGTACTCCGTTCACATCCTCAACCTCATGTATGACCCCATTGATGCCATTCACACCTCCCATTTCTTCGTCATCGTCATGAAGACCATTGATGCCGTTGGTGCCGTTTATTTCAGGAACATCATTTGTGAGATGGGTGCTGCTGGTGTCATCGATATCATCCTCAAGCTCGGGTGGGCTCGCGCTGTCGAGAAGATCATCAGAGATAGGTTCAAGAACACCATTGGTGTAAATCTCGCCATCTGAATCGAAAGCAGTAATACAATTTTTTGCAGTCTTGTCGATTCGTCGGGTGCCCGAGGCCCATTTCAATTCTACATCCATCATATAATTAGTCAGACGCTCATGGCGCTGTGGGTGGAATCCGGCTGTAAGCTTGACGGGTTTCTTTATCCTGCCAAAAACCTGGGGAAACTCGCTATGCAGTATCCAATTCTGCTTGGCAATTGCTTGGACAGGCCCTTGCTGGCTTGCGGGGACACCAAGCTCATGTGCTTCGAGGGGCGGCCAGTTGCCATCCTGAACTGAAAACATTTCGACGTCCAAACTATATGCGTTCGAGAAGTCATGGGATGGGTCATCCAGCCTGTTGACCAAGATACTTTCCTTAGGGACAAGGAATGGCTTCGGTGGCTTAATGTAAGCAATCCGATGAGGGCCTGACGGGTTCGTGTGAGAGACGATGTCACAGCTCTGGCTGCTGCGATATAGGATGTGAGTGAAGCCACCGCTCACATCAGAAACGGTAATTTGACATTTGGCCTTGGTTTTGATGATATCGTCTGGAGGAAGAGCATTGAGAGGTCGGACTTTCTTAGAGTCCTTGTGAAAAATCTTGTGTATCTCAACACGTAGAGCCGTACGATCATCTGTATCAACGAGTGAGGCGTCGCCATTGGACTGGGAAACCGAGACCTTCTGACGCTTTTGCGGAGGGCCAATGTCATCTTGGCTCTTGGGCGTTGAGAGGGTCGCGCCCATGTTTTTCGCGTTATGAGCAGCTTCCCAGTTGCGCTGGGTAAAGGGAACAGTCCTTGTGAAAGGCTTTTTCTGGGTCATGGCGGAGTAAAGCGATACCTTGGCGGTATGAGATGATCCGAGGAGCAGTGCTCAGTCCAGTTAGGAAGAGGTGCGCAATGCGACAGACAGACAGTTGAAGATTGGCCGAGAATGTGAGTGGTTGTGACTGTGCTTGTTGGCAAAGCGGGTTGAAACTTCGCAGTGCGCAGTTGCGATTGTGAGTAACAAGGCGTAAGTAATTATATATTAGTAGTTGATGGCCTTGACGCTCATGGCTGATGTGTGTTTGTTGTCGTCATGCGAACGGGTTTGTCAGGGCAGGAAAAATGACAGCCGAGAAGGGCCAGTGAAATAAAGCAGAAGCAAACGGATAGAGGCAAGAGCGAGAAACAGCAACGCCACAAACTGCAGAATCGGACCGGGAGAAGAAAAGTGAAGAAGGCGGGATAGAGATGAATATAGTTGAAAAGAAAGAGCGCTTATGAATGAATATGAACAGGAGTGAGAACCTAAGGTAGGGAAGGCGACAGCAGCTTTGCTGTGCTGTGCTGTGTGCGTGTCCTTGGTACTCGATCGAGGTGGATGTAAATAAATGGGTTAAAGGAGGAGATGCGAGAGCCCGGTCGCGTGTGGTGACAATCCAATTCTGTAGGTAGTTTCAGTTCAGTGCTGTGGCCAAGGGTACTATCGCTCGCTGCCCGTCGCCCCTTCTGTGAACTGCCCTGTCTGATCCCGATACGCGCTGTAGAGTTAGAGAGCGGGTTTTAGCGGACTCTATTGCATCGAAATGAAGCAGCAGTAGGCGAGAATGAAGCCTGTAGAGCGTCCTCATGAGAAGCGACGGGACTAGAGCTGACAGTAAAGGTAAGTAAGGTAAGGTAAGGTAAGGTAGGTAACAATGCAGAGCGCGGTAAGAGACGCGTGCCAGTGGCAGGTTAAGAAGCAGCCCTGCCCGTGAGGTGGGAATTCTATCGCGACTCCCTACTGCGGACTAGAGCCTATAGCCCTCCTACCTAGCGTCATGCCTGGAGTCACCAACAACCGCCATTCAGAGGCGATAGCCTAGCGGGGTGGATCCACTGACCATTGCCAGTGGAGCGAATTAGAGACTCTGCTTCAAGCAAAGACTTAACCGCTGGAAATTATTATGCAGGCAGGCGGGGTGTTGTGCGCTGTGTGAGTATGAGCGTGAGTGTGATTGTGAGCCCCTTAGCCTCTTGTTAACCGCAAATGCAAATATATTTGCAATCCCGTACAACACCATAAAGTTCATTTTGTATACCTATCCTCTAACTTGCGAGGGGCATGAGCCGGTTTCAAGCCGGATTTTCCGATTCGGTCTCTCATCACTAGGCCTCCTCCAGTGAGAGACCATTTCCCATAAGAAAACTCTCCAGGATCATGGTCACCCTCAATTATGCATGTAGGCGAAGTGCCAGGACCCCTTTAGCCTCATTGCACAATGCCTTCATGGATCTTCAATGATCCATCATGAGACGAACAGGGCCATCATGGCATGTCGCTGGCGACTCATCTACATTGTATAGGACTTGCAGCCCAACATCGACTGGTTCGGGGGTTTGATATCTCCCTGAGGGCTATCTTGATGGAGGGAAAATCAAATGTTTGCTTTTCGTGCCGTCCACCCTGTTTGAGTGCAAAATATCCTGGGGGCAGAAGCAGAGCTTGCTGTCTGAGCGTGATGGGGATGAGACGTAAACTTCCAACAACATAAAAGACTTGGTAGTTAGAGAATAAGCCTGTACTAACAGGTTACTAAGCATCATGAAGCCCTGCTAATTCATTTCATCTGATATTTCTTGTCCCTCCAGGTCTCTCACTCGGTGCACTTTGGGTCTCGCTGATTTCCAGAAATGTACAGGATTGGTAGCGACTCCGTTCTTGGAGCTATACACCCAGGTGCGTCATCACAAAGGCTGGAGTGGGAGGCCATGAAGGAATGAAAACCTAGGACCTTGATCCTAAATGACAAAAACACTTAGAATAATATGACATAAGTTTAGGGGAGACTAAGTTTAGGATATTGTTGTTAGGATACCCTTTGCTGAGTTTATTTTGACACTCTATATCAGCCCGAGGAGAGGAAAGAATAAGACGGGCGAATGTATGCTTAGTACGAGATCATTTATAAGAAATGATAGGAGATGCTTTACATAGATATAATGCACATATAGTCGTCAAATATACGACTAATCATTACTGACTATTTTTGTTGTATTTGATATTGTTTTACTGTTGATCAAGCCCTATAAACCTAACTCTCTTCCTTTTTCCTCCATTCTTTCCCCCTCATGTCTAGGCCCCTGTAGTCCCCCCAAGTTCCTTCGGCCTTGCCCCTCCAACAAACAAACACCCTAAGTTAACAACGACATCACCACCCAACTCAGGCCCAATCTTGGACTTGCTTGATACGGTCCACCACTTCATGGCCTGACAACAAAACGCAGCGCGCCCAAGTACACTCAAATCGATAGCAGCGCCACGTATTGGCGCCATTTGACTGACGCGTTTTTCTTGCTACTGTTGAATTCGTCATTACTCGGCTCGGCATCGACTGCGGGGAGCTTCAAGTCGCCAAACTCCGCCTTCGGAGGTGCGATCAATCCATCCTGCCCAGCTTGCGCCAGGCTGCAATAACCATCAACAGGACCGGGCAAAGACTGTCTCTTGTTTGCACGCATTGAGATTAACAGTATGCCACTAACACGATCGTTACACTAGGCACCAGGCATCACAACATGGTCCGAACTAGAGCAACTGAACGACAGAGCGTTCCTGCAGCCTCCCGTCGCAACCTGTCGCAATCTATCACCACGCGTGCTACCCGAACAACAACACGTCCCCTGCGGTCGCAAAAGGTTTCCATAAGTTATAACGAGTCTTCTTCCGAAGATGGAGACTCCGATCCATCTCTAGCGGAGAGCGAACAGGATGGAGATGCCCAATGCGAGACGCGAGCTCGCAGAACCAATAAGGCCAGGTCAGCAAAGGCTGCACACGTACAAACTGGCAGAACATCGAAGTCGCGGGACCAAACGAGGAAACGACCAAAGTCGGCACAGAAGAAAGGAAGCTTGAAGAAGCGACGAGTGTCCGCTGGCGCTGAACCTGAGCCAATACCCCAAGGCGTCATTCCAGACTGGACAGACCCGCAGATACCTTATGCCGCCTGGACAGATATCTTCTACTATGCGGCTAGTCATGATGACATCGACGTCAATTGGCTGATAAACACTGCCACAACTTGTAAGGCATTCTCAGAAGCCGCCTTGACAGCCATTTATCGTTCTCCGCCCCTCGTCACTGCTGGAAAGGCCAAACGGTTCGCGTCTCTGCTGGATCGCCCACCTTCTGAGACTCGTTTCAATTACCGTGCCAAGATTGAGACTCTCTACGTAGATGTTCATGTGTTGCCTCAAACGTTACTACCAAGAATTCTCCATTTGCTTCCTCGCCTGAAAGAAGTCTTTCTCTTTACACAATCTGATCAGCCGCCTTACAGGCAACTGGATCAAACAGTAAGATGGCAGTATACTGAAGAGATATTCGCCGCCTTCAGGCCAACCGGAGACAAGGAGTCGCACACCATGTTGAAAAGCTGGGAATGGAGCGGAAGCTTGCTTGGAGGGCCTGTGTCGACCATGAAGGATGTTGCCCGTATACATCAAGAGCCCTCATTTGCGCACCTCACCAAACTAAGCTTCACCAATCTTCAGGTCCCTTCGCTCTATAAGCTGGGGCTGAAAGGCGTCAATGAGGAGCAGGAGCTGGCGCTGTACAATGAAGATGGGGCTGTCATTGATTCGCTTGCCGAGGCGATTTCGCAGTTGAAATCGCTGCAACATCTTATGTTCGAGTCTTCAACTGTCATGAACGATCGGCTTCTCCCACTTTTGCCAAAGGATCTCACTCATCTCTCACTAATCAACTGTTGGGAGATCAAGTCTGATGAGTTCATGCCATTCCTACACACGCATGGCCGACAATTGCGCAGCCTGAACTTGTCACACAACCAATCTCTAGACATGGTCTTCCTAACCACCTTGGACGCTGCATGTCCCAATTTAGAGGAATTATACATGAACCTCTCGTATTTCCGCCATCATGAATCCCGGTCTTATACCAACAATGACGCTGACCCTTTGTACGACCAAGTGCTATTGCCGCATCAAAAGCCAGAGTGGCCGTCAAGCCTCCGGATCATTGATTTTGAGCATATACGATATTGGAGTGTTGAAACTGCCGAAATGTTTCTCAATTCCCTCATAGATGGCGCTCGTTCTCTGCCAAATCTTCGACATCTTGCGGTCAAGACGATGCTCAACATACCCTGGAAGGCTCGCGCTGATATGCGGCACGAATGGAGGCGGAAGCTGGATAAAGTCTTCCTCCGCCCATACGAACCTCCGCAAAGGAAGTATTCTCTTCGGCAGACACAAGAGGAAGAGGTGGAAGCATCTACTCGGATTTTGGAAAAAAAGAAGCAAAAGCCGAAAAGGCTGTTTGATGGTCCATCTCGGCGAAGCAGTCGCCTAGCGGCACACGTTTCAGACTCTGATTCAAGGAACAGCTCCAAAGGTCTCCGTAATTCGCTTGGTCGGCCAACTTACGCCGAACCCGACACAGATGAGAATGAGTTCGATTCTGATGCAGAAGACGAAGAAGCCGAGTCCGGTACTGCAGCCAGTCAGACTAGGGATGAGGCCGAGAGTGAAAAGAAGCCTGTGCCGCTTGCGATTCAAGGACGCTGTACTACTGTATCCATTGTATTCGATAACCAAAAGCCCACTGAACTGCAGTACGGTATGGAAGATTTTGTGGATGATGACCGCGCTGAGTCGGATGACGAGTGGGACGGCGACCATGAAGAGGATGATGATGATGCAGTCTTTGTCTGGCGTTAGCTGAGCAACGATTTCTGTACCGTAGCTGATCACTTGGTATCAGAGAATTGGCCATTACCAGACTTAGAATGCAACATCTGCTGGCTCTCTTGGAGTTCATATCATATTAGTATTAGGATATAGCATGAACGGTCTCGAAGCGGTACAACTTGGTTTTTACAGTGAAGTGACAGATGTTCCCGCTGACCATGTCTTTTGATCGTGCTAATCAGCCATACTGACACTCAGCTACTGCATAATCCAATAAGTTTGCTACCATAATGTATTATGCGTTCTTTGAGTGCGTGGCCCAGATCCTATGTCATGTTATGCTGGTTCCTCTCAGGTACGCACGAATCCTTGCAAAGCATGGTGAGAACGGCTTGGGCCACATGTGAATGCACCTCGACTTCGCACAAACTGGAGGACAGTTCGTTCCTGTTGAAACGTGGCCGTGTACCTTTTGACTTGGTCTTGCGGCATACGACAACTGAGTCTAGGACCTGGAAGCTTGTCCGGATACGTGAATTGTGATCTGGCCTTGAATGCAGTATCATTATTTGCTCCATCAGAGTCTGACGAAGCTACGGCTCAGTTTCTACGGCGCTGTCACCGCGTGGACTGTTGGTAAAATTCAAACTTGTCGATTTTCTTTCGTTGGCTTGTAGGGCAACTTTGTTTCGTACTATCGAGACTGTGTGGGGGTGGTGTGTTTGGCTTACCTATAGCTATAGTACCTTACTGTGAGGTAGGTACATTATTAGTGTGTAAGATTCTTGAATATTTGGTATACGATACACTGATGACTTGCATACAAGTAGAACCTGTAGTGCAGTATATGTTCTAGGTAGTCAAGTGTTCATGATATTGGCATCATGGGGCCTCAACTACTACTAACAGTCAAAAGAGGCACTTTACAAGGCTGATTATACGGCGCTGCTATAGTCCACGCTCCCAAGGCAATAATAGACTAGCTATGCTGAATTCACGCATGACAGTATCATCATAATTATTATCTCTTCATACAACTGTTGTACAAGCAGGACAGCCCGACCCTGTATAAGAATGAAAATCCCCAAAGTCTTGAGATTTCTCATTAGTAGAAGCAAATGGAAGCAACGCTTACAGGAATCTAGTCCTGTATACCCAACAATCATACAAGCATGAACGATAATCCTTTAGCGCCAGTTTCCTAACATCTTGTGGCGCATATTTTTAAAATGCAGCACCACCCATGCCTTCACCAGCCAGGTTCTTCATGCTCTTTTCGCTCAGGTCACTCCGCATCTCCCACGCTCGCGAGTCACGTTCGAGTCTATTCCACGTGTATAGACTTTTT
The DNA here is from genome assembly GCF_013396075.1 of Fusarium subglutinans. NCBI lineage: Eukaryota > Fungi > Ascomycota > Sordariomycetes > Hypocreales > Nectriaceae > Fusarium > Fusarium subglutinans. The sequence goes on from NW_023502136.1 coordinate 83,661, forward strand.
CGTAGCCGCTCTTGCTTCGCATGCAATTCATCTCTCAACTTCTCCTCCTCGTCCTTCAGCTTGCGATAATGTGGCTCAAGTTCTCGAGTTACGCCAAGAGCGAGAGGCGTCATGGAAGGGTCCAACTTGCCGCCGGGGATGATGGGGGGGAGTGTCGCAAGCATGGATTGCGCCAAAGTCTGCCGTGCGCTACCAGCATGTTGAGCTGATGGCCCAGTTGGAGGATTGAACGGTCGAGATTGCGTCGTTGTTGAGGCTGACGATGTATTTGACGGAGTCGCACGTGGGCCAGTGGGAATAGTTGAAGGCGCACTGGGAGTTGAAGGAGTCGGTGAAGGTCCTGACATGTGTCTTGCTGGGGCTTGACTCCAACCACCTCTACCTCCTCGGGGGGCAAACCCACCTCTAGCTGGAGGCACATAACCTCGTGGGCCAGCTGGGGGGACTGTTGGGCTCGTGGTACCTGAGCGTATGGGAGGAGCCGTGGGTGTCTGAGTCCGAGCGGGAGGAGGCAGAGCTGGTGAAGATACTGGCCCTGCGGGGTTTCTGTTTGCTGCAGGGCCGGTTGGAGGCGCTCTCAGCGCTGCAGGCCCTCGTGGCGGTGATCGAGTGGGGGCTGATGTGTTTGTATCATAAGGTCCCGGTCTTGGTGTCTCCCTTGGTGGTGCCGCACACGCCATGGCATGATGATGGGGAGACTCTTCTCGAGACTGAAGGGGTGAACGAGCTCTCACGGAATTGGGTCGCGGTGACGATCTTCCAGAAGCTGACTGGGAAGTGATCGCAGATGATATTCCAGATTCTCTCGGGGGGCTGACGCGCCTGTATGACTGCCATCGGTCATTTCCGCGTCGACTCATGGAACGCGAACGTGGTCTATATGAGCCACCACGAGGAACTGTCACGGGGGACCGCACAGGAGGGGTTCTGTCGCGGCGAATCACACCAAATGGAGACCTAGATCGCCGCCTTTTGTCAGTTAGTCCCACGATATCAACATGGGGCAAGTGAATTCACCTTTCGTCACGCCGCTCGAAGTCACGTCCCCTATCGCGTACTCTGTCACGGTCCCATTCTCGATCTCTGACCCTCTCACGATCGCGTTCCCAATCTCTGCCAGGGGCAGGGGACCGGGGCCTTTCATATCTATCCGCTCCACGTGGGGGAGAAATTCTCCGAGATAAGCTACGTCGAGGAGACGGCCGCCGCATAGACCTACTACGCTCCCGCCGGCGAGGACTCTCGCGTTCTCTTGATCGCTCTCGCCGGTATCGGTCTCCTCCACTTCTCGACCTACGACGTGGTGGATATCTGCCCGGCACATAGCTATCGGATCCAGAAGGAATTGGACTCCGGGGACGTGGACTTCTAGGTCGAGGGCTCCTTGCTCGCTCTCTAACCGGACTTCTAACCCGCCTAGGCGACCGGTCTCGAGGAGTGGGCCTCCATGACTCTCCAGCGCCGTATCTAACGACTTCCCCATCATCAAACCTTTCTTTGTGTCAGTTTTTCGTTCGGGAATCATGAGGCTTTGTGAGTGTGAAAGAGAGAACGCTATGAAAACAAAGAAAGAAGTAGACGAATGAGCGTAGTATAATTGGCGTACTGTGACCTGCTGAGCCATCATGGTCCGTACCAGTTGCTGGCAAAGGTTAGACCAAATATTGTGCGACGGTCAAGATCAATAGGAAGGCAGAAGTGCAGACTCTGCCTCGGGCGATCCCGGCGGACGGTCCAGAACATTGTGATAATACGGCCAGCGTCGCTTGACACGCCTCCGAGCATCAGTCCTCCCAGCAATCCTTTCTATCCTCGCTCTGACAAGCCTGTGGATTGGGACGCAATGCCGGCAAAATGGCAGGGAACCCAGTAGCATCTCCTAGGGTATGGGCTGGCATGGGTTGATCCAAAGTGTTGACCCGTTCCCAAGAGCATTCCTATCTTGATCCAGGGTATAGATTCGAACACCACAGAGACCGAAGCGATATGCTAAACGCGGATGGGAGTTTAGCCGAATCATCGTCATTATCGTTATTGGTTCATGACGATGGCTTCGGTGTCCGCAGGTGACCTGATAAATAGCGCTCAAGTCCCAGTGTCGTCGAACAATCTGCACAAGCTCGGTAGGCAACTGCTCGAACTCGGATGTATCTTCGATGGTTTCGTGAGAGTCGCTGCCGCTTTCCTCTATCCCGATATGACCAGCCATCGCACGATAGCTCCGTTGGTCAATATTCTCTAGAGTTTGGGTCGGGCCGCAGCACGAGACGTGGGTGGACCGAGTCGGATTGCTCAAAGTGGCATGATACCGTGCAGCGTGTTTCGAGGGCGTCCACGGGTGGTGCTAGAGATGCCGAAATGGTGTCGCAAAACGATGGGAGACGTAACGATGATGGTGATGAAGAAGAACGCAAGATGCCATACATAGAAGCAAACGATTTATAACTCACCTTCGGCCTCGGTCGCGATCCATTCTTGCCTGAGTCAGGATTGATATGATGCACAGCAAGTGCTTTTGTCGATGCGTTGTGATGTGGCTCTATGAAAGCGCAAGCACGCGTGCGAGTCGCAAGTTGGGTCAGTGGAGCTTCCAAAAATCGAAGACCAAAGCAGGGAGGTCGGAGATTAAACATCCCGACTTCCGTGACTAGGTACCTTTCTAGGTACTAAGTCTAGGTATCGTGATCCGTCAGATAAGCACAGTCTCATTTGAGGCATACACATACTACACACACTGTATTGCTTCAAGACCAGGAACATAACAGGTCACATTCGTGCGACAATTATTATGACTTCCATAGGTGATAAATATGACACTGGTACATAGGCACTGCCTAAAGGTACTTATATACTAAATAACACACGCAAGGAAAACAGACTCTATCTCCGGTTGCACTACTCTCACAAGACCTGCTAGAGCAAGAACATTACCCCCTGTAAAAGGGAACACCCAGCTTCTCCTGACTTGTAATTAATATCGTTTCTGAGACCGCATCTATGACTTTTCATCTTCAGTCATATCAGCATCTGCTACTTGTTCGACCCTGTCGAGAATCCACTCCCGCGCCTCCTTGGCGTGATGTGCCATCATCTTGTTCAGACCAAACATTGGACTGCGAACGACTGTCCCGAAGCGTCGCTTGTTAACTTTTCGAGTCAGATCAGGGTCAGCCCAGCAAGCATGATCGCCTGCAATGTACACTCGTGAGTTCTCCTTATACCACGACGAAAGATCTGAATCAAACTCTGACTTGACTGGCCTGAGCGTTCCATTGGCAAAGTTGACCACCCCAGAGATTCTTGACTTGCAATCTATTACGTTTCAGAAAACAGTTGATGGAGGCTCTTATCGGTAAATCGACTTACCTCGGTTTATGAGAAGGACTTTGACTCCAAGATATGCATTACCAACGCCCATGACGAAAATGTGGTCGGCATCATAAAGCTGCAAGTAATTGTCCCACAGGTAACACACCAACGTCTGGATCTGTTCCGAGAGAGCCTTCTCTTTGAAACCAGGTACATAAGAGTCGGATTCCTATACCAACGGTTAGAGATCAGCCACTACTAATGAATGTGATCACAGACCTCGTCGTTGGTGACATAGGCTGGGATATTAACGTCCATGACACCGAACTTTTGATCAACTGCCCAGTCAATGTAGTCTGTTACACCATCAACCTATTCTTATCAGCTCTTGCATGGTGTATTATGTATGACACATACTCACCACCCAGGCATTGTGAGGATCGACAGATCTATCTATAACATCTGGCTGAGCGAGAAGCTCGGGACTAAAAGATGATGTCAGTAGTCAAAATCCAAGTTATAGCCCTCTCCTCATGCAATTGACTTACGGATCGTGAATGATAATGAGGATCTTCTTTTCCTTGTGGAGGCCTGGTGTCACTAGTACCTGGTTCTCGTATGACTTGTATAGATGTTCGCGCTGGATGTAGAGAGGTATCATGTTGTGCTTTGCTTGCAGAACCTGTCTCTGGGCGTTTCTGATCACGTCATGTAGACGGCTGGATATCGTTGGCTGGATGTCGGTAGGAATGCGAACGATGCCTGCCCTCATACACTCCCAGTATGGGGCCTGATGAGCTTGAACTTTGGCAAGTATGCGTGCGGCCTCCTTATTGATCTTAGGAATTTCCATCTTTGGTGGTGGTTCACCCATGAGCGTCTTCGCAACGGCCACTGCAGACACTGAGATAGCCTTAAGGTTGTACCCTCCCTCTAAACACACTGCAACCTTTCCGTCGGCCAAGGACATCAACATGTGTGTCATATGAGCGTAGCAGCTGGGAGAGACGAAGCAGCCCCCTAGCTCATCGCCATCAGCAGCATCAAATCCCGCAGAGATAACCACGAGGTCTGGATTGAACTCTTTGGCGATAGGCATCACAATCTTCTGGAATGCCGCCATGTATTCCCCATCGCCCATGCCTTGGTCGTGCCAGCCGATATTGATGTTTTTACCAAGGCCAGCATCTGTGCCGCATTTGTCGATTCCACCATCCGGTGTCATATCATTGGGGGGTTTACCGGGATAGAATAGGCCGTTCTGGTAGACGTGAAGAGATATATATAAGACGTTTGGGTCCTGATAGAAGATGTTTTGAACACCGTTGCCGTGGTGAACATCCCAATCCAGGATGAGAACCTTTCGGCAAATGTCTGGATAGTCCTGTTGGCAGACCCTGACTGCTACTGGGACGTTGTTGAAGAAACAAAAACCCATTGGTGCATCAAACTCTGCGTGATGACCTGGTGGCCTGATCACGGCGAATGCGTTCTTGACTTGACCAGTCACGACGTTCTTGCAGGTTTCGATGGCTCCCCCGGCTGAAAGTAGGGCGGCCTGATAAGACATACTACCAACATAGAGAGATTCTCGCCCTTGATCATATTGCCTAGTCAGTTCCCGAAGCTCGGCCGAACTTATCTTGTCAAGGTTTTCTACCCAGCTGAAGTGATCAGGATGATGGGCGAGGCAAATCTCCTCGCGAGTGGCAGCACGAGCAGGTATGCGCCACATATAACGCGTGGGACACTCCCGCATAATTCTTGGCAACTCTGCCTCGGGACCTGTATAGACGAGGCCAACCTTCTTGAACGCCTTGAATATCTCGTGGATGCGACGGGGATCTTCAGGATGATGTGCGTTAGGTGAAAAGTCCGCATTCATATGCAACTTCATCCGGTCATCATAACAACAGCCTGTTGGCAGCAAACCTCTACGTCGCATCTGGTCGAAGGTTATATCTTGAGGTGGTGAATCTTCATCGTCCTCGCCTGGATCCTCGGATGCCGTATCATCGTCGTCGATACTGGTGTTGCTAGTACGGTTGAACCCATTAGGCGCTTCTGCGTCCTTCATTGGATGATCAACAGCATCTGTGATACCTGTCTCCATGGCAGGCAATCTCCAATATCCTCACTGAAGGTCTGACGACCCCAGGAGTTGCGAATATGCTTGAGAGAGCCCAAGCCGGTGGATTGCTGAAGTAAACCAACAATAGCAGATGGATCTATACGCAAGTTAGAAAGTTTATGGCCGAGTGTACGAGCAATTGTTGACCATCATTGTCTGGGGAAATAAAGGAGATGCTCGAGGGCAAAGGTAAGTTGCTTGTTAGCCAAGTGAATTGCATGAGCCAAAATGACATACAGCTGGTCATTGTTTTCACAAGCGGAAGCAGATCCTTGATTTACTTGGCACTCAGGCTCATGCAAGGGCATTCTGCCTGGGTTTGCAGAGCTGAGTGCATCAAAGCACTCTAAAGGATGTGAAAGATGATGGTGCCAACACGAACAAAACACTTCACTTACCCCTGCTAAGTATAGCGCGATCGCAACAGCGAGGAGAGGTTATGAAAACGTGAGAGCATGCGCTAGTCTCTCATAAAGAAGTTCTAGAGAACTGAGATATAAGTAAGTCTAATGCTGAGTGGTGGGTTGAGATGCGCGATCGGGTTCAATCGCGGTGGTTGATATTAGCTCTAAGATTAGATGTATGAGATGGGAGTGGAAGGAGAAGTGAGGCTCAGCTGTGGAGGTTCATTTTGGCGTGCGGGCTCCCCTATGGTTTCAGGCGCTACTGGCCACTGAGTGACCCGCGGCCGACCTCCATCGATAAGGCAACTAACTTTCTAAGTTAGGTACCTTACCTTGCCTTAGTAGTGGGGGCTACAGCTTGGCCGCAAACAGTTGATACTGTAGTTTCCTTCTTTAATCCATAGGTAGGTAGGTACCTTAGATTGGGTAGAAAGGACATTGCTCCTTATGCATTTGCTGATCATGAATCGCTGGTTTGAAGTGCGACTACCTAGGTACTAAGCATCCCAGATCCTAAGGTACCAATACCTAGTACTAGATCTAATAAAGGCAGTAATTCACAGTTGACTGGGTACCAAGTTAATGCACTGGTGAGAACGCAGCATCTCCCACTACCTACCTAGGTAGGTAAGGTAGGCGATTCAGGAGACAACAGCCATGTACTCAAGCAGGAAGTCCATTTCTAATAAATGAGAAGCCTTGGACTTAATTTCGGCCACATCTGACGATCCAAGTGCAGGAAGTACCCCAACAAATATTGTCACAATCCATAATCTTTATGATTAACCGAAGGAGCGATAACATGTCTATTGACCGCACTCAGGCCTAAGCGAACGAAACCATATACCTACCCTCCATCCTTGTCTGTCGCTGCACATCCTCCAGATAAGATCCATCATCCCCACGAGGCGAATAGTGAGATGAAGACCGAAGCATCCGAGCTCCCCCTGGCAATGTCCCATCCGGGCTGGCATCACTTCCAAACTTGACGCGTTCAGCGTCTCGCTCATCATCCCAGTCAATCACACCTCCTAGGCCATCCAGAGGCAAAGTTGGCATGTTCAAGGACCACTGTCGCTCATCCAGGACACATTGTGTTGACACCGAGATAGATTCTTGGTCGAAAGTGAGATTTGGTTGCAGAGACCGAGCTTCCGTAATGAGGCGTTTTCTAGGGTAGCTATAGATGTTCTCGAAAAGATGCATGAGATCTTTAGGGCCAAATTTGCAGTAAGTCTTTACAATACGGCCCCAACGACTCTGATCCCGCCAGCCCCTTGCCAAGGAGTCAGGTCGGTCGACAACATCATAAAGATACGAATCGCAGCCCTCCTAATGGCATATTAGCAATGAGCCACAAAAGTCTAAGTGCAAACTTACATATTCGTCGTGACTAGGGTCAAGCCGCGGGCAGAGATAGTGGAGGACGACATCCTTCATGGTTTCAACCAGGTCCATCAGCTCTACCAGCTCGCCTGTGGAGTATAGCCGAAGTTGACTCAGTCTAACGTCATCCACACCGGGCTCTGGAAGGCCAATGCGAGGTCGGGGGAAGTCTCCGTGAAAGTAGAAACCATAGAGCCACCATCGATACATGGCTCTGCGGAACCTCTCGGCCTCGTGCTCGCGAAGCAGACGACAATTTTCAGGCTCGTGGAACCATCTCATCTGAGGGAACCTGGCTTGCCATCTCAGTACAAGGGAACAGTGGCTGAGAAGTGGCTTCAGATCGTCCTCAGTCAGGACAACGGTTTTCAGTGGTTGAGCGCGGGGTATGATGGGTTTGCCTGGCTTGTTCAGCGTGATGAATCCTTCAACAGCGTCCACTGACACAGCAGGCTGATGCTCTGAACGCGGAGCTAACACCATTCCAGTGTCTCCAAGGAATCGTCTAAACACGACTCTGCGTGGAGCATACAGTCCACCGCGGGAATCGAGATCCTCAGCTGAAGCCGTATAAACCTGAAGGAGCTCATCAAACGGACTGAACTCCCTGTCAAGGACAGGAAGTAAGATCGGGGCCTTTCTCTTGTCAAAGAGTTCGTGTAGCGTCCTGTGAGTGGCGCAAAGGTTGAGAACACCATCCAGGTCTAGTTGTTGATAGATGTCCAAAAGGATCTCAGTTGGAAGCCCAGTAAGGCAATGATTTTTGGGCATCTTCGGTGCCATGTTTACAGCCGTCAACATGACCGGACGTCTTATATAAAGGATTTGGGGATAGATGGCAAATATATTCGGTCGAATTGTGAGGTTGGTTTGGAGTGGACAAAATATCTGCAGCCAAAGACGACAACAACGGTCCTCGTCCGTACACCACGTACGCGATTTTATACAATCTGACTACAGGACCAGGTTTGCCGATTTGACGGGTGCTATGAGGAAGTTAGGCATAAAATTATGCCTGTCAAGGAAAAGAAAAGAACGGACCTGATAGACTTTGCATTTTGTTTACTTGCAATGGTATTTTGATACACGTTGTAGAGGAGCCCAGGTTCAAGAAAATCAAGTCGCTGTATCCTCGAATTGCACTCGCCTTCACCGGGAGAGAGTTGATATGGATGAGAAAAGTGTTGTTATGAGAGCAGCCTGGCCCTTGTCGCTTCAAGGTATCTCACTGTTGAGTCACCTAAAGCATCAATGATACGGGGCTTATTGTTCAGCCACCCCGGCGTTGGGGCTTGAGAAGGAAGTAGAGATGCACACATGCATCGGGGTTTTGGTAAATGTGATTCTCATGGCTGTATTCAAGTGCAATGCTCGTCTGCAACATGCACTGATTGAATGTACAGTGAGGACGAGGATGAAGAAGGAAAGGGGGACGGCTGATATAGGTCATGACAAGGCCGCGACTTGGGTTACGCACTGATAACAATCTACCGAGTTTCATCCGGGCGGGCTAAGTAATGATGCGATACTAAGGTAGCCTTGGCCCTTCAGGACCTGACAACCCTGAACTGCAACTACTAAAGTTAATACTTTTGATTACTTTATTATAATCAGGTGAGTGACTGGGGGGCACAATTAGGGAGGTCCAAGACGAACGGTGTCGTTAGCGGTAACTAATGTACCTATAAGATTCTCTCTTTTGGCAAATAAAAACGCAGTATGACCTAAAACTCCAACACCCCGTCCTGGTGTTCAGATCCAGTGGATCAAGCCAGTAAGTACTTGGTTATATCGACAGGTAAGGCATCAAAAGGTTTAGGCGAACAACATCTTGGTATCAAGCTCATCCTTGGCCGGTCGCTGGCCACCAACAGATCGCAGTCCGAGGTCGCCCTTCCTGACCCGTCTCTCCACCTCTTTCTCTGCGCGGGCGTTATGTCGCGAAGCCTTTGTCCTTCGAATATCGGCTCGAACCTGGTTTGGTGACACAAACTCCTTGTTTTCATAGATGATAGGTCCACCAAAAGAGCCCTCCTGGATCACGATCGGTGTCAAGACGAATCGGGGGCCGATCTCGACCAGGTTGAGATCGGTATCAGGCTTGCCAGATCGAGACTTGGTTGTCTCTTCCTCTTCCTCACCCTCCTTGGCTGTCGCCTCGACCTCGTTGATTTGATAGTTGCGAACCCAGATCTTGCCATCGACAAAGCTAAATCCCATAACATGGTCGATAAAAGGCTTAGATTTTCTTGCGCCCTGGGGAACGCCGAAGGTGTGGAGGAAGAGCTCCTTGATCACTCGGAGGTGGGGCTGCTTGTCGAAAGCGCCGTCGAAGGAGAGAACAGGCCGCGACCCCTTGAGACAGTTACCGGTGAAGTGAAGTTCCTCCATGGTGTGCACTATTTGGTGTCAGCCTGGATAAAAGCATCGTCTGGTGTCAACTCTTACAGTTCTGGAGGTGGAACTTGATGGTAGGCCCGTTGGGGACTTTGCTGAGCCAAACATACAGATCCTTGCCCTTCCTTGCCTCGAAGAAGAGCACGTTGTTACAGTTGTAGAGCTCGGCCAGCTCGTTCAGTTCGTACAGCTTTGTCTTGGAATCAAATTTCGCATCTTTTCGGCTGTGGGGGAGCATAGCCGCAATGTCGTTGAGAAGATGGCGATGTCTTGAGAAGAGTAGCAATGTTAGCGGAATGCACTCTACATCCGAGTCGTGGAATTGCCTACCGGTAAGTGACGCCTCTAGAAGAGAGGATCAGAACCCTCTGCTTGTTCTTCTTAACGCCATTGCTAGGCGCCTCGGCCTTTGTAGTGCTGGATTTGGAGATAGACTTGTAGACAGCAGCCATTTTGAATGAATCCTGACGTTGCGATGGGGATCCAAAAAGCTGTGTTAACTTGGTGATGATTTTACGGGACCAGGCTTTGCGACGCGGCGGACAATTTTCCAAAAAAAATTAGTCGGCTGAGTCGTCTCGATAAGACTTGAAAGGTCGCGATAAGAGAGTGGAGTGCTAAAGGTATCGAGGTGGGGCCGCGACACCGCTCTAGTAGTCGAGACAAGCCGTGCCAGGGGGGGCTAGGGGGGCCCTCTAAAGTTCAGGGGACATGCAGTAGCACATGTTTTCTGAAGCCGACAGACAGAGCCACTCAGGAAGCTTGAATCTAAACCTTACCTAGGAATGCATTGCGGACGATGAGGGTAAGTACTTAGAGTAGAGATCGGACCATGCCTACCGTAGTCGCAGATGGATAGCCCACCCATTACTTCACCAGAGTCAGGTAAGCATGTATAGTAACGAATTAAGGACTGCATTCAATGTGATGAGTTAGATGAGAACTGCTCCGCTACTTGAAGACCCTGAGAACAAGCTGTGCACTAGCTACTAGCAACTGTCTTCGATACAATTTCACCCGCATGGCCAGTAGTTACCTGTTTACGTCTGGTCGGATCTGATCAGCATGACGTGGAGGCGTACACAGATTGTGGCGTTTGACTCGGATGCGGTACAAGCGAGGTGGTGCAGAATACAAGGTAGAGGAACAGAGGAACAGAGGTGCAGCTCATTAGAGGGCGAACATTATAAAGAATTCATTCAGCTACGTTAAGATGACCGTGTCGCAGCGATCGTTGGACGCATCAACCCCAAGACAACCATCATGACAAAAAATAAGAACAAAGGAAAGCCGAAGTAACCGCGCCTTCTGATATCAAAAAAAGACGTATCACGATTCCTCGCCTCCTCCACTCTCCTTTAGCGAGGAGCATTTTCGGGGACAAACGAGACGCCAGGTATCCCAAACCCCCAAAGCCCTATATCCGTCTGCAAACGGCTCTGCGAGGAATTTAACAGCACTTTCCGCCCTTGGCAGCATCGTCGTCGGCAGGCTTGCTCAGGGAGATGTTGGTACCTGCGCCTATGGTGGCCTGGGCGCTGTCACCGCTGTCGAGGGCCTTGCTTGAAACAATGCGATAAATTTCTATCCATCTTGTCAGTTCAAGTCACAGTGGTTGTAGATCGGGTGAATAACGAACCAGTCAGAATGTTCTGGAACGCAAGTTCGACGTTGCTGGCATCGAGGGCAGACGTCTCGATAAAGGACAGGTGGTTCTCGCCTGCAAAAGTATCAATAAGAGGGACCCTCCTGTGTCAAGTTCGGTAGGATTTTCGTACTAGCAAAAGACTTGGCCTCTTCGGTGGGAACAGCCCTCAGGTGTCGCAAATCGCTCTTGTTTCCAACCAGCATAATGACAATGTTGGCGTCGGCATGGTCCCGCAACTCCTTGAGCCATCGCGTGACGTTCTCGTAGGTCTGGTGCTTGCTGATGTCGTAAACGAGGAGAGCGCCGACAGCGCCTCGGTAGTAGGCGGAAGTGATGGCACGGTATCGCTCTTGGCCAGCGGTATCCCAAATCTGGGCCTTGATTGTCTTTGAGTCGACCTGGATAGATCTGGTGGCGAACTCGACACCGATGGTCGACTTTGAGTCTAGGTTGAACTCATTGCGGGTGAATCGACTGAGAAGGTTCGACTTTCCGACTCCAGAGTCTCCGATCAGGACGACTGCAGGTTCACAATGTCAGTAAGGGGCGGTCGCAAACGTCGGACCAGGCGTGGCCTTTGAGAGATGGTAATGACGGCACCTTTGAAGAGGAACTGCAAAGGGGGCCCACAGGTCAGCAACTGGCGGGACATGAAAGACTAAGGAGGGTAGGGAGAGTGGCAAGACGTACATCATATTCGTCGTTGGCCATGACTACGGTGGTGTTGCTTCAGGTATATTTCTGAGAGCAGCCAAGTTGGTGTATCGAAGATGAGGGTGAGGTTGAAGGCGAGTGCGCTGGCGCTGCGAGAAAGACAAGTCGACGTCGTTGAGCTGTGGGATGTGGAGAGGGAGAGAATGCGCGGCTCTGGCGATAGGCGGCGGTTGTTTGTACCTCGACGTCCAGTCCCCGTGCCGAGGGGTAAAGACTGGGCTGGCTGGGCTACCTAATTTCTAACTGGAGCTGCCTACCTATGTTTTTAGGTAGGGGGAGGGGCCTACCTGATGCATTTAGACGCCTCTTTGTTAGTGGAGGTAGCCACCTAACTGTCACACAAGGACACCCACTCTGCCACTGTGGCCAGGTAGCGAAAGTATGGTACTAGTGGAGTGCTGTTCACATCACTGCTAGGTAGGTTCCAGTATAAGAAATCAAGGGAATGCAACCTGTCCCCAAAAATGGCTGTTCTTGAGTCGATTGTTGGTCAGAGCTAGTGTAATTTGCCAACTTAATATTGATGGATGGGTTAGGCAACGACAAAAGGTTCCAAGTCTTAGATGTAATTGTCAGCTACCAAATCCGGACACATTCTGATGTGATAGGCCAGGACTAGTGACCGTATGATGTATCTTAGAAGGATGGCTACATCATCTATATATCTTCATAGCACATGTCCGTATATCTGGGTTCTCACGGTGCCTGGGATAGGACTAACCGCATCAGTATCCCTCGCTCCATTGCAACCTACAAATTGATCGCTGACCGCTTTCAGCTATGCAGCACCTTTTTGTTTTAAACCCAGTACAAGTTACAAACCTGGTCGCATATTATGATGTTGTAGTTTTAACCAATGCACATTCTTGTATCCTGGCCCTTTTGCTCTTTCTTGTTGGGAAGCACCATAGATTTAAGCGTGTCATTAGAAAACTTTGTAACCATAATGATTTAGATGAGGAGCTAAGGCATCTCTGGGTATTGGCCGCTCTTCTTGATTTCGAGATCATCAAATGAGTGATCGGTGCTAGGGATATGTCCACCTGGCTGCTCCTTGCCATGTACCAAGATAGGCACTTGCTCATGGAGAGCGATCCTGACAATTGTGAAAATCTGAAACTGAACCTTACTCCTTGGCGATGAAGACCCCGAGAATTTGATCAATATGCCGTACGGATGCTTCCAACAAGATTCGAGTCATTAAACGTTTGAAACCAAATAAGCTGGTAGATGGGGTCGATGAAGTCGGGGTCTAGGTTGGGCTATCTATCTACTTAGACAAATAAGGAAGAGTGCAAATGAAAAGGACGTGAAAGACCAAGGATCTAGAGCTGACACATCCATGGATGATGATATGAGTTTCTGATAAAGCACTTGCCCATGCAGATAATTTGATCTCCAAGTGAGAAATGAGGATTTATCCAGATTTCGTAGCCGCACCTCAGTGGCTTTAGATAGGTAGGTACTTAGGTAGTAAGGGATAAACAAAGACGCCGATGACTTAATTCACTCACGTGACCCCGCGACCTGGCTAGCACGCTCCAAGCAGCCCAGGCGAAGCCAGTCCCACACACGCCCAGCCCGACCAAGCTTACCTTGAATGCTAGAGGACGGAGAAAAGAAGAGATCAAGACCGGCCCGTCATCTCATTTCATTCCTATGTTAATTTCTCCTTCACTTCACCGAAGTAAGATTTTGTCATCCAAATTTGGGAGCTCAAACATTCATCGCGTCAAGGTGTCAATAAAAAACAAACTCACGAACTCGAATCAACTCTATTCAATACGAAACATATAGTACTCAACCGTATACCTCAGTAAGTTTGACTTCCCCCACTTGTTCATTACAAAACCACGACTGACTTCATTTCATTTTTTTTTCAGGAGTGGGAAAGTACCATCAGCGGCTCTTGGCGGTTGAACCTTATGATACACATGAAGAGCATACGCCAAAAGACGCCAAAATGGATGACTCCGATAGTGAATCAATAGTCTCCACCATCGTCAGCGAGCACGACTCTGACGAGGAATGGAACGTGAACGAAATCTTGGCCGAATGGCCTATCGATGGCCAACCAAGATATCTCATCGAATGGGAGAACTTTGACTTGTGCGAGGCAACATGGGAGCCTGTAGAAAACCTTAGCAATGCCCTCCTGGAAGTTTGGGAGAAAACAAAATCGCGGGATGATTTTGACATGTTCAAGAACATTCGAGATTGGAAGAATGCTGTCAAGTCCAAATATGCTGCCAAGCTCGACCGCCACCAAGAAAGAAATCGGCGCAGAAGGCTGAGAGGCGAAGCGGAAACCTCGTTCATGGAGATGGAAGATCATCTGAAATGGGCTGATCGATTTCCAGATGGTGAAGACCCCAGCGGCTCTGTCGTCTCTAGTCCGTCGGTAGCCACAGACATGGATATCGATGTTGAGGTCGGACAACTGTCACAACATTCCTTCGACAAAACACAAGGGGCTTCCGTAAGCTTAAGTGAAGATAGTTCGCCAAAAAGTAGTCGTCAAAACAGTATAGCATCTGGAAAGAAGCCACCACTGCGACGGCAATCAAGCAAAGTCCTTGCTGATAATAAGAGACCCCCACCAAAGCCAGTGGCTTCAAGCAATCTCTTGTCATCAAAGTTCGGCGTTCGTGGACCGATAAAGCGGCCCGATAGTCAACTACGCAAGGGGCAACCGACAAAGGCTCGCAAGACCCGGCCTGCGCAAGCCTTCACAGGAAATGTATTTTCAGGGGGTACAGTGAGAAAGCAGCGCACGACCCTCGCCGAGGCTGCTAAAGATTCCACAAAACAGTCGAAACTTTTGAAGCCAAGGTACGTGAATCTCATACAAAAAGCAGGCCGCGACAGAGAAAGCGCTGCACCTGCAAGACTACCGACAGACCTCATCTCTCTGAACCCAGCAGAGCGATCTGCCAATGGTCTGACTGCCTTACCGCTGCATCCCGAAATTCCGAACGAAACAGTCAAACCCCTCCGACAAAACAAGAACTCTACTGAGACCATCCCCGAGGCCCCAAAGTCAAAGCCCAAGAAGTCAATTAGTTGGGGCACCGTTGAAGAGGCAACGATACCCGCCCGTGGAGAGAGAGAGGAAAGTCTGTTCTTACGCGAGGATTCTCTCATTCGAGCGACGACCCCAATTAAAATAGAAGATGGCTCTCATGAAGCCGAGAAAAACACTGGGCCACAATACGAGTCGACTTTTCAGACGAAGGCTTCAGGCAACCAAGAATGTTGGGCTGGGAGAGCCCCTGTTATGAACGATGAATCCAGCTCTTCTAATAAGTCCATCACCACGGCGGTGCAGTTTGGCCCAGGAAGTCGGGAAACGTTCTCGGTTATCTTTGAAAGGGACGAGGATCAGAATGGGCAGCCTTGGTCGGGTATCTTTGAACAGCACCCCACCCTAATCTTCACACACTCTTGTATGACGCGGGACTTCTGGTCTCAAGAGACTGCCCTGGCTGCTGCCAAGCTGGGCACCGGCTCAGTGACAAGCATTGGCGACCCAGATAGCTTGGCTACAGTTGCGAATTGGCTATGTGTAAGGTCTGTTGGGGTCCTCCTATATCACCAAGAACTGTGCATCTTCCTATATGCAACGTTTAAAGAGTCTGTGTTGCTACATTATTACTTGTTTCGGTCTACTCCTCACCTGACAACGCGCTCGCTTGCGCCGATTGTACTTCCAGAGGGCGTTGGCGGTGGCGACGTCCTGCCACAAATGATACCGACAGTTTTCAACCGGCTTTTGGGATTCCAGTACGAGCAATTACTACCAGAAAAGGCCCTCATGGATTATAGCAACCACAATTTTTTCCTGGTATTTCCAACGAATGCTGTGGAGGAAGCTCACTTTCTGAGCGCATGGCTGCGAAGCTGCAACACCCAGTGTAGGTTGCTTTCTAGCCTCACCCCTGGACACTGGGCTAGCTTCAGGAAGCTAGACCAAGGCGTTATCATCGTGCATGAAGAAGCGATATGGGCTACGCGACTGTTTCCTTCAGTCTGGACTGTCCTTCACAACGTGCCAAACTTCAATTTCCGCCTCTTTTCCATATCTCTGCAACCTTCGCCCTTTTACCCCTGTCTTGGCCAACCATCCCGGATCGGGGATGTCACTCTGCAAACTATCTGTGGACAAAAGAAAGCCGTATTAGTTACTCCCAGCTTTGTTATCTCACAGCCTCAGCAGGCCTGGGCTTTCTTCAAGTGGGCTTACAAATATTGGCAGCAACATCGCGGCGCTTTTACGCTCACCGTATGTGCCGACTTTGAGAACTGGGTTCACGAGGTAGCTGTTGTGGTCAAGGAAGACTGGGAGACTCATGTAGAAAGTACGCGAGTACGCGAAGAGGACAAAGCGACAGCCGAGAAAGAAATCGATGCTCTTTTTAAGTGCTCGCAACTTGTCAGAGAGCTAGCAGCACCTTCAGACGATGACCAATCGGTTGTGGTGTTCGCCCCTGATTCGATTGATGGCAATGATGAGCAGAGCCTTGTCAATTGGTTTGGGTGGTGGTCTATTCTGAATTTAGATCAGTATCGGCACTTCACCGTGCTTGGATCAAGCCCTAATACTGGCATCCAGAGACTCACTCACCAGATCCGGATCCCTCAATATTCTCCCTCAACTTTTGGTAACCCAGACGATGTTTGGGGAAAAGTAAACCCTGCCGCCTCCTCCCTTATTGCGCAGAATCAGCCAGCTGCGGAGAGAGCACCTCAGAGAAGACTACAAAAAATCCCCCGTGATGACGGAGCATCGTTCCAGGACTTCCTAAAACAACTGGAAAGCGATATTCGGGACAGGAAGTGGGGCCCTCAGACAGTTTTTAATCGCCCAACCTCTTACTGGAATATGGATATGGCACATGAATTCCCTGAGTTCGAAACATACGATAGATGTCTTCGCTATTTTAACGGAAGAATTCATGACTATACCTTCATCAATACTGGCGTGGCCTTCTGCTACACGATTGAGGGATCCTGGAAGTACGGCGACGATCGAGAAACCACCAACAAGAATCGACGGCCATGGATTGCTGTATACAGACCTGTTGAGCTATTCAGGAAGCCTTGGCGTGAAATGGAGTTGATAATATGGGATCCTGTCATCAAAATGCCGGACAATGACCCATACATTTACGATGGGCAACTCATTGAAGCACAACGGGAAATGATACGGCTTGCTGAAGGGTCTCACAACAGATTGCCGCTAGTGAAAGTATGGATTAGGGGACCAGATGTGATTCCACAGGGGCTGACTGACCCTGTCGATATCACTATCCACCAGCTTCAGCATCTTATGAAGAATCTGAAGGCATATATCCCAGCCGGACTGCCAGGAATGAGGTCTCAGGGATGGAGGGAACTCAGGCCAGGAGCTGCGCCCATCATATCACGGTCACCCTCTCCACAGGCAATGGACGTCGATGAACCTGCGGGGACAGATGATGCGGCAGATGAGGACCTGAAGATTGTCTTCCATGCTCCTCGTGGGAAGAATATGGACCGGCTGACCAAGTGCAAAAACCGCCTCTTTATGCATTGCGCAAATAAAAGGAGCGAGGGACACCGCGGAAGAACGATGAATTTTGTCTTCAGACCAACTCTGGACTGGTACGATGAGCAGGTACAAGAAGGCCGTGGCTTCGAGCATATTAGGGTTATGCCGTGGCCAGCCTTCTTCTTGAAACACCACATCGAAGTCCCTGAGCAACCCGATGTGGGCTCAGAGAAGAGAGGTAAGGAGGCAAGAAAATAGGGGATACCGCATGAAGGAGTTCATTTCTACGTGGTACCATGACGGATGGATGTGTATGGGGTATATTGGCATGATTGTGGATGACGATGGCGTACTGTCTAGACTAAATGTACATTATCAAAGCTTTTCCGAGAGCGACATAGATGATATGAATTGCCATTCTTTTAGCCTGGTTTCAGAAATACTTCATCTTGCTAAGGCAGGGAAGTTTCTCGTGCTCAGCAAGACTCCCTTCACACGCCGAATGTTATCCCGCACCTTGCGGATTTCGTCATCTGGTTCAGGCTTGCGTGACCGGCCGTACAGGTCATAGCCAGTACTGTGATCGGGGTACGCAGTATATGTCATTGTGTCGAGGTCATCCCGTAGCATATCAACAGCAGTTTTGATCTTATCCATGCCTTCGCTCTGGGAACGGTATTCATCCTTCAGGCCAGAAAGAGTCTTATTCAGACTACCCAGTTGATTGGTGTTATGCTTGGCAGCTGACTCGTTATTCTTGGAGTCTGTCATAGCTGTCACAGAGCTTATGGGGAATGTGGTTTGAGTGCCCATGTCCCTGTGGAACATCTCCGTAGGGTCTTCAGCATCGCTCTCCTCCTCGACTGTGGTGATGGGTTTTTTGGGGGGAACCTCGGAGACCGTCTTTTCAAGCTTTGCGACGAGGGCATCGAGTTTCCGCGAGGTCAGATCGTGGAAATCTGTACGGGCTTCGGCCTGACTGTCAACCATAGGCCGAATAACGTAGCGACTCGTGCCATAGATGAGGCTGGAAAGGCCTGTGACAGCGTAAAGGGCGTTGAAAAGACGCTCCTTTGTGACGAGAGGAGGAGGACGGGGTGCCTTCGCAAGGAATTCAGGGTATGTGACGACTGGGGGTCGATCGATGGGCGGGTGAGAAGCTGGTGTTGGAGGGAGAGTTTCGGTGGGCGTTGGAGCATAAGAATCGGTTGTTTCTTGGTTTGGCGCCTTGAAATTGTCAGCATAGTATGTGGGCGCAAGATAAGAAGTAGTAGAAACCTCTGCCTCTGTTATGGATTCGTCTTGACCAAGAAGCGCGTGTATTTCGGCTTCGTCAATGCCTTTGGACTTCAAGAACTCGACCTTCTTCTCATGAGGCGCGTGTCGCACAGCGTCATTCTCGAGAAAACGTCTCGCAACCTCGAGTCTTTCTTGATCGTCTGTGGCAGTTTCCGGCTGTGATGTCTCTTCTGCTGTTACTTCTGCCGCTGACGTATCAACTTCTGATGTTGAACTGCTCGCGGATGGTGTCGGGGCCGGTTCGGTGTTTTGACTATCGATCTCTTCGGATTGCGCCTTCTGCCAGTCTGGGATGGCGGGATTGGAATCTGAGTCGCTCATGTTTGATAGTGTCGCGCGACTGGCTACAAGACTATAAGATTAACGGAAATGTTGAATCAAGGTACTAGATGATGGAAGGGAAATGTTTGTGGTTTCCGAGGCGTTGGCCAGCAGGTTCGGCGAGGTAGGCACATGCCTCGGTACTCCTGCCGATAACGGTGGAGTCTACTCTGTACCTAAGGTTAGGTAGGTACCTAGGTAAGTAGCTTTTGGTGGTACACACCTTATTAGGCTACTTCATGAGTCTGGGGTTTCATGTGGGGAGTAAACAGCATCTGATTGTGTAGTACTTAGACTAGGTACCTGATGTGAGTACCTTAGGTATGATATTGGAGTATTGTCATCAAGCCATGTTACTCAATAAGAAAACATACATTTGCTTGCGAACGTTACTCGCAATGCCTTGCTTTAATAAAGAGGCCAAGAAAACAAACCTATGTTAAAATTGAAGCCGTTGAGCAAGCTGGACTGGCAGAGTACGCAACGGTAGCCACTCCGTTTAATACTGGAGCCGTTACTGGAAATAAAACGGGATCGTGCTAAACGGTAGCACGACCAGAACGCGCATTCACCTGAGAGCATCAATTCCAGACAATATCTCAAGTGAACGATCGCCTATACCATCAAGGACCTCGGTGAACGCCCAGGCTTCTCAGTAATTACAAATCCCATCCGCACTACCTTTTCGCGTTTTTCTCCAGACACCGGAATCCTGCCATCAAGCTCTTGCGCCAAAAAGATTCAGCGCCATCATCTCCTATCAGCCAATCTCATCGCGACAGCCAATTCTACCACCAGAAGCAGGACACAGCAACAACGTGTAACGGCCCTCGTCTCACGAGCCTCGTGCTGCGTCGCCTGCCGGTCCCAACAAGTTAAGCAACTGGCGTGCTTGTGCCCTTGAAAATAGTCGATTGCGCTTGAGTCTCCAGCTCTTGGCTCAGTCAGACCCTGTTCGGGGTGAAGCGATTGGAAGCGGCTAAAACCCAATTTCCAGCTGCTGGCCGTTTAAAGAGCAGGCAAGTGAAAGTCAATAGGCGACAAGCTGGTGTGGTGTGACCTTGCAAGACCAAAGCATTCAAAATCTGTACTAGGTGAGTAGTGAAATTTCCTTTCTTCTTGGTTGTCTCTCCCTTTGTTTGGTCGCAGCAAAACAACACCCACCAATTCCGTCCGTCTCTGTAATCCTTTCCGTGGCTGTCACCCAATTCTCACAATGCAACCGACGAGGATAAGTTTCTCCCCTGGCCTTTGATATCGGCAGTTTGTCTGGGCTACCATAGGATTAGGATATTCCTAGACTGGACTGGCCTGCCGATGATCCTCAGCCACGTGCAGGATCCCGCTTATAGGAATCCCTGATTCAGCGGTATTCACAGACGAGAGGTCTCACGTAGTTACCTACCTTAGGTAGTCAGCCCTTGGCTGATCGATTGGTTGATTGATTGGCTTGACTGGTTGTAGGATAAATTGCATTAGTTGGCTGTTTATCTTCAGCCTCGCATTCTGCAAGCTTCGAGCTCAAGTCGTCTTTACACCAATCAAGGGTCACCGACACTGCCTACCTACACTACCTACCTCTCCAGCCTACCTACCTATCCTATCCTGTCCTATCCTGTCCTATCCTATCTCGCCAACGGCAATCGCCACCAACATCCGAGCTGTGCTTGCTCTGCCCTCCCTTGGCCCTGTCTGTTCCTTCCAGCCAATCCCATATTAGGTGGCTCTTGGCTCCTGCTCCTGCTCCTGCTGTCTCACTCCCATCGTGCTTGCCCCAACGAATTGAGCTTATTTCAGCCTTGTCAACACCAAATACCTGCAAACTTGTCTCCCAATCACTTTCCTTTTCTGTCATCCAACTCATTTGACTTCACATATTTAAGTTTTCGCGATCTTCCCTGGGACCCCAGGACTCCTTGAACTCTATCCTGATACAAATACAACCGACCCTTCACTTCGCATACCACTAATTATTTCCCACTTTCCTTATCTTGTTTCTACCATTCACCCCAGGCCCCGCCAGTTCGGGCATCTATCATCATGAGTTCGCGTCCGCGTCGCTCAGCGGCCACTAAGGCCAATGAAGTCATTTCTGTTCATGCCAGATGGGCTGACTCTCCAGAAAGAAGCGAAAGAAGTGAAAGAAGCATGTCGTCACGACGGTCTGGTCGCGCCTCAGGCGTGTCCGTCTCCCGAGATGATGCCTCATCACCAGGTGGCGATCGTCATTTGAGTTTGACTGTCAAACTTCCTTCCAACAAACTACGACAGGCTACACGTGGGGAGCGTGGCTTTGAAGGTGGAGAAATCGTATCCGGAAAGCGGAATCGAGGAGCTAAGAAAAGTTATGTGGTTGACTCAAGCCCCGACGAAGATGAAGAAGAGGAAGAGGAGGCAGAGATTGAGGTGGAGGAAGATGATGACGATGAGATGGATGTTGATGCTGAGGGTGAGGAGGACGCCGAGGGAGATATCGATATGGATCTAGCTCCCCCAACCATCACTGTTTCCAAACCAGCCCGGTCTAAGCCAGCACCTCGAGCATCGGCTGCCAAGGTCATTCAGGATGATGATGACGACGACGATGACGAGCTTAGTGACCCCGCTGATAGCGACGCTGGAGACGAGACTATGGGTTTTGGTGATGAGACCATGGCTGACGATGGTGACGAGGACGCTGAAGGCGAGGAGATCGAGGTCGCAGGCCAAGAAGGAGACGAGGATGAAGAAGACGAAGAAGATGAGGAGGAAGAAGAAGATGCTGAAGGCGACGATGACGACGAAGATGATGACGAAGATGGCAACCCAGGCGAGTCTATCGATCTCACCAAAATGACAAAGCGGCAACGAGCCCGATTTGAAGATGACAACGCGCATCAGTACATGAAGTTGTCAGATGGTGAGTCTAGTACGTGTACTTACACTTGCAATACTAATCCATGTTGGCAGAGGTACAAGCGAAGAAGGTTTTTACAGCTGAGGAATTGTCCATGCGTCGACAGGAGATGGCCCGGCGACGTCGCAATTTGAGTGAAAAGCGAAATGAGGAAGTAAAGGTAACCTCGAAATTGAATTAAGCAGAAGGTGTGACTGTGTGCTGACCCCAGATTATAGATGGAAACGATCAACAAACTCCTTAAAAAGCAAGCTCCCAAGATCAACCGCAAGGCTGCAGCTGCTGGCGCAGGCGGTTCAGAAGACTCGAACAAGCCTGATCCCGTCTTCGTTCGGTGGGTCAGCAACAAAACTGGAGTTCGAGTGGCAGTGACAGAAGAAATGCTTGACAGCCCGGCCGGTCAGGTTTTCAAGCCTGCATCTAAACTGGCATCGGGTAAGATGGTCCAGGAAGTTGCTTAAGGAGGCGCCATCGTGTGCTTATCAAATACCAACTCCTGGTAGTTCGATACCCTTCGAGCGCCTACGCCTACGCAAGTCATAATTCAGTTGGTTTATCTGAAATATCGAAATGTGAATTCCAAGGGAATCGTTGCGTGGTCTTTCATTTGTCTTGGCCGTACAGATACACATAGATAATATTACTTGACTTTGGGCCCGTCATTCAACCCCACTAGGAGTCCTGCAACCACTATATATGCATTGATCCAACACGCAATGGATATGCAAGCTCTTCTCGATGTGCGCCGATGACGGCCGTGAGCAAGCAGGGGGGGGCTCACCTGTATGTAGATTTCTAGTGAATGACATCTCCAAGTCTGCTAGCCGTTGACACTGTACCACCAAACCGCAACACAGAGTCCCGTAAACTCGTGGTGATTCGAATAAACGATTACCTGAAGTTGTTTCGTCGGTTATAGATGATAGCCTAGGCTTAGGGGCTCACCATACAGAGACTTGTACTGCCTTTGCCGCGTTTGCAGTATCGCCGTTCGATACAATGATATGCAGACAAGAATACGAGACTACAGGTAGCAACGATTTGGCACGCGAAACCCTCAGCAACTCGGGCCCACATCCCAGAAGCTAGGACCATCTCGAACAGCTCTATTGAGCACAGGAACAATAGCTCAAAGCGTTGCCGTTAGCCGACAATATCAAAGGGCGGGCCGATAGCTGAGGACAGTGTAAGTGCCGGTACAATGAGGAGCAACTCAACACCATTGAGCCGAGATACCTGCAAAGTATTTTATCTATTTACAAGACTGAGATGAATGACATCTGATTATGAGGTGAAAGGAGTAGATTTGGCCATTGTGTTTTGACACGGAGTGACACCTCGTAGTATAAAACCCCGTATGCCCAAAACTCAGCTACACTAAACCGTCAACCTCACGATACTCAGTCAACAGCAGCAGCACAACGTCTCAGCATCAAAATGAGTGCGGCCTCCGGCATGCAACTATCTCAGGGGCTTAGAGAGAACCGGGAAAGGTCTACAAGTGTTGACAGCTGCCGGGCTGGCCAACCGCCATCATGTTGGTCCTTGACAGACCTTGACGGCCATTTGCACTGCCAACTCCACCACTCTTATTCAAACATGCAAGCACTTTAGTAGCGCCGAGGCTCGGACTCGAATATACAGAAAAGTTTTCACCTCCAACTTGCTCTCCTCTTCTTCTTTCTCTCCTCACCATCATCGGATTTCGTGCACACAGCTTCAGCTTCACAGCATCGTCCAACAATCTGATATCAGCTTCATTTCTACGCTCTACGCTCTTCATTCTTCGCTTTCGTCTATCGAATCTGGTTTCTTATCGTGAGAATACACAGACTTGAGAGACTTTGAGCGTCGTGGAGATTCAGCCAGCTCTCTTTGCGGCAACTCCATCTTCTCTACTTTTTCCATACCACTTGATTCATCGAGATATCCTCGTCGTTTTACACAATTCTCAAGTCTTTTCTGCTCAGCAGTCTTGATTCTTTCATCTCAGCTTCAGCTCTCAGCCACTTCACAATTATCGACTCTGCTCCAAGATTGCTCAAAGCATCTTTACAACTAGCAGCATTCTCGAGATACACTTCTCCCTCTTGAAGTCGCGTTTTTTATAATGTCTTCTCGTCAACCCAACATGGCCAATATGGCACAGGGCAATGCCCAGCAAGGAGCTGCTCGCCAGGTAGGTTATCATCTCTCCGCATATGATAGACACGCGCACTCGAAATGGGAAGAAAAGCAACTGACACACTTTGCAACAGCAGAACCAGCCTTTCATGGAACAGAACGGAAATGCATTCCAGTTCAACAACCTTCAGCAGCAGCAGCAGTTCACTCAGTTCATGGTAAAGCTTGCGCCCATTCAACTCCCCCTTGATTTTCATTTTTTAACATTGCTTCTGCAGCAGAGTCAGAATGGCCTCGGCCAGATGATGGACGGTTTCACTTCTCCTTCTGATGATACCAACAACAACGCCAACTCTGGCAGTCCCATGGTGGTTGGACCTCATCACTTTAACCCTTACTGGGCCCAGAACTCCTCTGCTACTCCCAACATGGCCTCGGGCAACCCCAACTCTGAGAGCTTCACTCAGTCTCAGACACCCTTCTTGTCAGGCAGCCAGAACCAGTTCTTGGGCGACATGCAGAACCCATTCCCCATGGGCAATTCTCAGATGCCTTTCATGAGCGACCTCAACATGCAGCCTGCTTTCTTTCCTACTCCTCCCATGGGAAATGCTCAGACTCCCTTCATGAGTAACACCCAAGCTTCTGCCATGAGCGATTCTCCGGTCCAGGGTTTCGTTCAGAGCATGTCTGGTCTTCGGGCTACAGCGCCCTCCTTCACTCCCGCTCAGACCAACCCTGTGCCTCAGCAGAGAGCCGTCTCTGTAGCCAACGCGCAATCCAACATGACTCTTCAGATGCATGCGCACATGCAGCAGATGGAGATGCGCATCAATGAGCAACAAGCCATCATCAACCGCATGATGATGCGACAGTCTGGGCCCTCTGCCCAGTCCAACTCCCAACACGGACCAGCTCTTCAGATGCAGCAACCCCCAACCACTCAGGTTCCTAGCCCTCGTGCTTCTACTCTTGGAACACCTGCCGCCCAAAATCCTACTGCACAGTTCCTCGCTGTCCAGTCTCCTATTGCACAGACCTCTACAAATGAGCCTGTTGCGGTCCAGTCTTCTACCGCTGCCCCTACAATTACCGAGTCCTCTGGCTCTCAGGGTGGCAACCCCATGCAGACTATTCCGGTCCTGAGTGCCAACCCAGACTCCATGACTATGCAAGGTTCTCGTGTGAACCAGAGGGACAGCTCATTGACTCAAATCTCAAGTGTGATGAACACTGGCCCTGCAACAAACCCTCGTACACATCTTCTACTCCAGGATGCCAGATCTCATGTCCCCCCCTATCCTCAACAAAAACTCCAAGACTTCCTTGGTGATGATACTTCCGAGGTCGTCATCCCAGAACTGGTCTGTGATCAGCCATCAACTTCTCAAACTTCTCCTACCCAGGACTCTTCAGCAGAGGAGCCGTCTACCCCGGCGTCTTCAAATGGCTTTTCATCTTTCGAGGATTGGTCCAAGGAACGTGTCTATGCTCCGGGTATCTTTGCTCCTCGGCGCTCTGATGGACCCGAGAAGATAAATCAAAAGGAAAAGAAGCTTCGCGAGGCCGAGGACAAGGGCCAGCAAGTCTTTCCCAGCAAACGCCGCGTCGTCCGCATCGACCCTGAAGACCCCCGACTGGTTCGCGATAAAGACGGCTTGCTTATCACACCCCAAGGTGATAGCTACAACAGTAAGTTTTCATCCTCGCTTCGATCTTCCTGCTCTCGCTATTATTTTGTGCGCGAATCACCAATACTGACAATGTTTGATAGTCTACTACCTCCCCGGACCCAAGGACATAAACGTTGCAGAGATCAATAGAATGCTCGCAGAGATTCGGGCGGAAAAAAAGACTGCCATGGATGAAGCTGCCAGGACTGGTGAGCCGATCCAAAAGTCAAAGTCTGCAAAGAGGAACAGGAAATCCAAGACTAAGGTTCTCAAAACTCCATCCGAGAACATTGTCAACAAGAAGCGACGCAAGACTACTACTACTGCTGGTGCTGCTGCTGCAACAACTTCTACTCCCAAAGTCGCTGGCAATGCTCAACTTACCACTACTCTCGGCGTCCAGCCCTCTCTCAACAACGGTCCTATCCCTCAAGCTTCCAGCGACCCCTCAATTATCCAGAGTAGTAACACTGCCCTACCTACACAATTTGCTGGCGGCGATGTCTCCAATCAGCAAGCTTTGATGACCCTATTCCTTCCCCAAGGTATCCTTGACAGTGACTTCGCCCAGTCATTCACTACAGACAACACTCAACCACCTACCACCGGCGGCGACTTGACACTTCAGTTACTTCAAGGAAACAGCTTCACTTCTCAAAATGCCTACGAACAACTCACGGCCAACCTCCCTGGCAACGACTACACTTCCCAACCTTTCAACCCATCGGAGGATAGCGCCCTCCAGCCTGCTGAGAGCTTTACCAACACCAACACCAACGATCACAGCTTTGAGATTCCTGCTGACCTCAATCCCATGTTTGTTGACAACAGAAATACCCTCGACGAGGACTTGACTCGCGGTACTGAGCCGTTTGCTCAATTCTCTCCCACGCCATCTGGCTCTCCCCACCCTCAATCGACTCTAGTCTCTGATCCTGGCGCTGTTATGACCCTTGATCACTGTCTTTCTCCTCTTTCCACATTTCTCGCTACTTATTCTGGGGATGATTCTACGCTCCATACTGTCGGCCCTCCTACGTCTGTTCTCCATCCGGACATTTACAAGACTTGTCAACCTGATGTGTCCCTCGGACACAAGGACACTTTGTCAGAGCCATTTGACGAGATCTCCGTGTTTCCCCAAGACGATGAACAAGGAACCCAGCTGCGCAAAGTATCCAACGAGCTTGACCGACCTCCTCCCGAACAGGCTGATATTACAGTCCATGTTGCTGAGATCTCCAGCCCATATAACCGAGATTTGAACGCTGGGCGCGCTACCGTCATTGAGCGGCTCCAGACTGGTGGTGAGTTGAACTACTCTGATCGTACTAGTCTTCTGCTGATTGCCGGAATAGACTCTTCTATCGACGTCGATGCCGTGAACAGGCAGACTGCTGGAGTGAGCGAAGACATGTCCCCAGCTGTAATTCCGGCCGGTGGGGATGATAACCCTCCGGATATCTTCGCCGGTCTTGTAAACATACCTGAACACAATCTTCAGGACCCCAGCGCTACTACTTTCAACGACAACACCATGTTACCTGTTACTGGCTGTTCAGACTTCAACCACTCTAACGATACTGGGCCTCCCTCAGACTGGCCTGATGCCGCACCCGATATGAGACTTGCAGACATGCCGTCCTCTCCCGTTGTGGAATCTCAAGAGGCTCAAGATGCCCCTTTCCAGCTTCCCCAGGGCCCTGAATTTCTCCCCCAAGACCCTTACAACACCCTGTTTGGTGATGTCTTCAACCCCGACTAGCAGTCCCAGGGCCGAGACAACACCACTAATGCAGCTTCCGAGGGAGTATTCCTGAACCCTGCTGTTTTGAACCAGACAACAACCAATACTCTACCTACTTCCAAAGTCACAGCCACAGCTGCAACTAATACCACCAAGACCGGTAATAACAAGCGCAAGGCGAGTGAGGATGCCAGTGCGGCGCCCAGGAAGAAGGCTCGCACCAAGAAGGCCCCTGTCCCGCAACTCGCGTTGCCCCAGTGCGAGGTTCGCTTTGGTCCTGGCGCGCAGCAGTAAAGTACGATTCATGAGAGGAGAGCGAGAAAGATGAGAATGATGTTGCTTGCGGTGGATGTGAAGGATGAAGAATGAATAAATGGTCAGCGAGGGACAGAACCCAACAATGAAGCAGGATGTTTAGTTCATGGTTTGGATGGTGGTTTTCTTTTTGAGACATAGAAAATTATAAAATACAACAAAAACGAACATAAAAACAAAGATCCCCTTGTCTTCTAACGAATCTCGGCATCGTGATGTGTTACAATCTCTCGCAGTGAAACCCTTTATAGCTTGGTAATGGTTGGTGGCGTGCTAAGTGCCTGTGGTGTTTTGATGAGCACTCTCCGACCACCAATATCTTGCGAAGCAGAACATCTATTGACTCTCAAGGTAGTTATTGCATTGATTATCCATACCATACTCCTCTGTATGCCTATGGATGCCTATGACAGGCTTTTGTATGTATTTCATTATTCCAATTTGCAATGGATGGATGTCACAGGCCAGCGAGCAATAGTGTTTGTGTTGATATTAGTGAAGGCTTTTAAACTCTTTAGGAATAGACTGATTGATACAATGGAAAGTATTTATAAAGATATATTATCAAAGCCGGGAACAGACATAGGCAGTGAATGGTTGTTGTTGGTTGGTTGACAGATAGCAACCGCGGTAAGCGACTATTTATATATTAAACGGTAATGGTCTGATATTGCATTTACCTGCGCATATCATTTTAACGGCGTCTATGTACGTCACTTGAACTTAAGGTAAGGTACTTGATATACTTACTAGGGGAGCATGGAGGTAACCGGTGTATGAAGTTAAAGTTGAGTGAAAAACGGTGAGCGAGACATGAATGGAGATACAGATTGCCGCGAGAATACCTGTACATATTCTCGGTACCTACCTACCTGGTAGGTTTACCTAGTAGTAGTGTGACTGTGGATATCTGATAGGTAAGGTTAGTACCCAGGCAGTAGGCAGGTGACTGACTGACTGTCATGATGTGTCCACGTGCATCAACAGTCCAGGGCATCGAGTGTCAAGTTGGGCGGCTGACTCTTGTCAACCAATGAGAAAGATCAATTGACCACTCCAGCTTTTCCAACTTCAGGCCTGATTGCTCCGTGGCTGGTGATTCCTTCATCCCCCGCTATTCCCCAGTTGTAGCCTGAAAGTTGCCTTAGTCTCCATTCACTGGACTAGGTAGGTACCTACCTTAGGTCCAGCTCCAGCTGTAGGTAAGCGAATATGCGGGCATCGATCGCGAAAGGGGGAGTTTATTCAGAGTCACACGACATTTGATCCACTGTCTCTTCTTCACATGTAAAAAAAAAAAAAAAAAATACGAAAATGGCCGAAGGTGATGGATGGATGCATCGTTTACCCGTCGGAAACAAGCGCGAACCGAACCCTCCCGTATATTTTAGGTATTAATAAATTTCTGTACGTTCCCGTGTGAGGACAAGGATCATTGAGATCCACCTCTAACCAAGGAGGACTCTTCCAATTGCAACCCAAGCAAATCAGTTCAGTGGGGAATCGGGCTGTCGCACAGGCTCACTCACAGGCTCTGGCGCCGAATTTTAGGGGGGAGGGGGCCGGGGAGCCCAGGGTCTACTAGGTAGGGTGACCACGCGTGGAACCTCAGGTTTGCCATCAAAATTTGTCGCACAAACCTCACTTAGTCACAGTCACTGCACGCACGAACATCCATTATCGCCAACCACCATCATTCTTTTCCCACATCCCGGGTGCACGTTACGTCCGTGCCTCGGAAATATCATAACCTGATATTTGAGGTATTTCTTGGCTGCTGCAACGAGCAGCAGTA
This sequence comes from Fusarium subglutinans, assembly GCF_013396075.1. Taxonomy (NCBI): domain Eukaryota; kingdom Fungi; phylum Ascomycota; class Sordariomycetes; order Hypocreales; family Nectriaceae; genus Fusarium; species Fusarium subglutinans. Next base: position 113,350 of record NW_023502136.1, read on the forward strand.
GAGGGCACTTGACTAGACCAGACCACCCGTAAACCGGTCCAGAACGAAAGCCAGAGCCAGAGCCAGAACCAGAACCGGTACGGATAGCAGAACCTTGAGGCCCCCAAAAGCCAAAAACTCTGTCAATCGTTCCAGTTTTGGACTGGGACCCCTGCCCTGCAGAACGAGAACCCTTCAATACCTACCTACCTTGCAGAGACAGAGAGAGAGACAGAGGCTAGAGAGGCAGCGACTTAGACTTGTCCTTCTTCAGCCTTCCTCCTCAGTCATGTCGCCTTCTCCGCTTAAAACGGTTGGCCTTGACTCTGGCGCTGGTAGTGAACAAGCATCTTGCGTCGGCTCCGACCGTCATCAGTCGTCTACAAGTGCAGCACCTACAGAATTATCGAATGTCGATATAGGCAGTGGTAAGTTGATCACTTTCTTTCTTTGTACCTATTCTCTCCTGGTCTGGTCTGTTCTGTTCTGTCCTCCTGTCGGCCAACACCGTCTGCTACCTATTCTCGGTCAGCACATAAACTCAAAACCTTACCCAAGCCTTACCCCATCTTTTCACTCGTCTCATCTCGCTCGTCCATCCATGCAAGGGTCACGGCTGAACGCACACGAGCGATCACCGCTAGATTGAAGTGCCCAGAGCCTGGAGATGCAGGGACTAGGACCTCCAAAGCATCCAAGCTTTTGATGAGTCCTTGATTTGATTTGGGAATCTGGGTTGTTAGAGTTGTTTAGACAACCTAACTGACCTACCTACGGAATAGGCACCTCACAAGTCTAATTCTTTCTTGTCTCTTCTTCACTCCATCGGTCTCACGTTAATTCCTGCCAATTCCTTTCCTTTCCTGTCTTGTCTTGTCTTGTCTTGTCTCGCCTCGCATTGCATTGCATTACACCTCAAATCCACTCCACGCTACCACTGCGGCTCTAGTTTCTGGGGATCCGCTGCCGATCATGTCCTGGTGAGCCAAGCAAGTCTTTTGCCTCCCTCTCTCCGGTTGCAGCTCTTCAATTGGGCCTTGCCTTGCTCTTTTCCCAGCCTTGGCTTCGATCATAAATTGCAGTGCCTTGGCTCTTCAACTCCCGTTCCCCGCGTTACACAAGTTACGTGCCTCTCCCTAAGCGACAACACGTCGTCATATAAGGAGACACATGCTCTTCAATCGGACAAGGAGCCGCAGCGTGCGTGTCAGTCGCATCGAGAACGACTCGGACCATCGCTAGTACCTTACTCAAAACAAAAATGACCCATGCGAGCCCTGTCAATAGCGCTTTACCTTAACCTGATCTTCCCTTCCAACGCCACCTCCGCTTAAACGATACCACCACCTGCTTCCATATAAACCATGCCCTTGGGCACCCCCGAAGTGTACTGTACCACGTCCACGTCCACACACACACATCCACCCATCTTTCCTTCAAGAATTGTTGGCTGCTGTTCCTTTTTCGCCTTTTTTTAAAACCTTGCCTTGTCAACCTTTGCATTTTGCCTTTGCTTCGCCTGTCAAGAAGGATCGTCTAATAACTTAATCAAGTCGCAAAGACAAGTGACCCAAATCAAGGACAAGAACACCAACATAGCCGACAACAATCGCCAGCTCGAGATATCACATCATCCTCCCCAACCAACATCCACCCTCTACTTCAGGTTGCATCCGCTCCCCCGCATTCTCGCTCGACAATTGCCGCCACCGATACTACGCCCGCTACCACCACTCCAATTACTGAGTCGTCTGCATTGCCATTGGGCTCTCCGAAGCAATCGCCAACAAACACTGCTCAACTTGCCTCAAGGGCCACCGAAGCCCGGGCAAGCACATCGTCAAACATGATATTCTCGGATATTTACAAGAGCCCGCGATCACCCATCGCTAAACTCCGTCACCACTCGATCCAGTTGCCGACACCGCTGCCAACCAATACCCCAGATTGGTACGGCGAGGAACACGCAGACCTGCTCAGCAAGGACAAGGTGAAGCAAAAGGAAGCAGTAAAGAGGTATCTCGACGCCAAAGTCAAGAACGATTGGGAGTTCCCATGGCCTTCTCGCGTTGTCGAGGCCCCACTACTCGAGGGCGACGTCGCTGTTGTCGACACTGCATCTGAAACACCTGATGGAATTGAGGCTGTCACCAGTCTCGATATCACAGAATCGACAAAGCCAATCCAGGATGAGACGCGCGAGGATGATGGCTACCAAGTCGATGAACCTGAGTCATCAGATAACGAAGACGGCAGCGATGCCGAGTCCACGTACAGTACTGTCTCTGAAGATTTAGTCAACTTTCGCACACGTCTAGACTGGGCCTCAGACCTTTCTGATGATGAGGATGAGCCTGGACCTTCGCGATCACCTTTCCGTTTTGACAACCCAAACAATGTGGGTTCGGCTGTCCAAGCTGTGGTCCAGGGAAAGCGCGCCAAGCGAAGGAGAGCAGTTCGCAAGGAAATGGAATGGAACGAAGGACTCGCCTGTTTTGAAGCGCGGCGAAATGCATGGACGGGCGCACGAACTGTCCGCGTTCGGGCCAAGCCTGCAACACCCCCTGCTGTGTCACCGCTATCTCCCCGCCGATTCTTCTTCCGTCGCTCCATGTCGACATCTCCTCCTGCCTCGACAATTGCGTCTACTTTACCACCGCAAGTCAGTGACGGGTCAGACAATTCATCACTTGCGAGAAGCGACGAGCTTCGCAATGCTCGATCTAAAGACACCACGCCGTCGACACCTCCCGACAGCCGAAATTATCCTGTTGAGGTCCTGCTTCCTCTTCCTCCACCTCTCCTACCTCCCAATAACTCTCTGCGTGCATCCATCACCCCTTCTGTATATCTCAGTCTCTACGACAAAGTCATCATTCACAGTCTTCAGCCCTCGTGCCCGATTAATCTGTCCGATATGCTTCGAGCTTGCGTTACTGGCTGGAAACGGGATGGCGAGTGGCCCCCACGACCGACAATGGCTCCCGCTCCTGTCGCCAAGAAGAAGAAGCCTAGGAAGCCTTCAAACCCCTCGGAGAACACGGGCAGTACTGTGCGCCGTATGAGCTTTGGCCTGCTGGGTCGCGACAAGGACGATTCGACAAGCGGCAAGGGCATCCGCCGCAGCCTTGTCAGAGCCCTCGGCATTGGAGAAGGGACAGAGACCCCTAAATGAGGCTATCTCGTTACGAATTCATGATTATGATAAAAACCCGGAGGACTATCATTGCGGTTGACGCATGGCGCTTATATATGGGCTCTCGCTTTCTGGCTTGGTATACCATGTAGGGAAGGAAATGTGTTATGTATTCTGGTCTAGTTATCTTTATTTTTTTGGTTTGCCGCCATGACCTGGTCATGCTGGTATAGGGAGTTTTTGGGCATGGATTTGTCTCCATATTTGAGTCTCTTGGGGCAGCTGAGGGGAAGCCTGCATTTTGATACCTCATTGCGGCCATGCTAATTAACTTTGCTATAACTGTATTCTTTGCCTTTGCTCACTGAGCTTACTGACAGTATCGTTGTCTTGGTGCTGTCGTGATGTAATAGACTCGTTCGTTGGGTGGAAGAGTATCACATGCCGTCAGCTGAATTGAGTTTTGATTGTCTTGACAGGGTTTTAACAGCACCTCTCTACCTCTGTAGACTAACTTAGACTGTCACTCTAAGATGACGGCTCGTTCCGTACCTGTCTGTCATGTGAGTTGCGTACCCTGTCGATCAGACATCACGTTGGCTTGAAGTGTTGACAAGTCTTTGGTAGTGAGATTGTTCCTGTGAGTCTAGTATTGCAAATCACATGTAGCGAGAGGCCAGAAGAAGAGTGAATATCTTCATGGGAGCACACATGTCAAAGGATATCCGAACACTCCGCTCCTAAATTTCTGTCACTGGAGGGTTATACAGAAGGCATCTCGCCGTAGTTGGGGTCTGATTGGCAACCGGATTTCTTTCCATGGCCACTTCTACCATTCTCTTTGGCTACCTCGGGACTGATATGTCCCCAGCCCTTCAAAAAGATACTTGAAGGTGAAGAGCTTTTCAACGGAATGTCTACATCTTTCAGGTTCCGGCTTTATTTCAGCACTTCCTTGCTTCTTTTTAAAATCTTATGTATTTCAAACTCAAGTCCATACACTCCAGGTGAAGATACATTTTGACTCCAGATCAAAGACTACTAAGCCCCTGACCTAAAGTTTTGAAAATAACGTCAAGGTTAACATCAAAATTGCCAAGTTTGACGGACTGCAAATGTATTAGAATGCATAACGTATGGTCCAGAGACTATCCAAAAGGGTCTGACAAGGATTTGGCGTAGGTAGGTAGGATATATCTAGAATATCAAAGCGCTCCAATAACTTTCAGTCTCATATTTCAACACTACGGAAAAAGAAGTTCGAATGTTTAACCCTTGGTTGCCTCCTTCTCACCGTCCAAACTCAAGTTAGCCATTTTCCCTCTTCTTGATCTTTGTATCATTGAACCTGGTGCCTCCAATTGTCTTGGACAGGCTGATACGGAACGGAACGGGATGGTCGGATTGTGGTTTATCTCTGTTTTTGCACCATGTGCAAACTGGTTAACCTAGACCTTTGACGGCTCCATCATAGACTAATCCTAACAGTCAATCTTCATATAGCCCCCGACTAAGAAGTTCTGATAATAAGTACCTATCGAAGAACCATGAGCTTGGGGGAGTTTTAGTTCAATGGCTTATAAGTCTTCAAGTGTCTTATTTATTTAGGCTGCATAAATCAGAGCAGGACGGTGATGGTGGACTGTCATAATGGACATGGATCAAGACGAGGGAGTCACTTACTTGGCAGAACTTTGGCTACTAATACATCTAGAGTAGGCAGATGATACAAGCTTGTTAAGCCGTGGTATTCGTGGACTTTGGAGGGTGTATCTTGGCGATTTGCTTACGCCGGGTTCTCCAATACCTGGCGACGACGTACGTGTACGTGTACGTGTACGTGTACGTGTATGTGTATGATTTCTTGGGCTGAAATAAACAAAGCAGCATCCACTTTTTGAATGAAGCCTGCGAGAGAAAAGGCCAAGGGGATCTATAAGGCACACAATGAGCGCTGGCTCTCGTTCTGCACGTTCATTCCCATGGTATCCTCACCTCAACATGGATGGAATGGTCCCCCTCGTGGCTCGCTGGTCAAGTATATCTTGTGCATTGCCTTGTTGGACCGTCCAGTACAATATTCTATTGTTCGGATCTACACTATAGGTTTGACTTCAATTATGCTGCTCGGAACATTTGAGGAAGAGGCCTCTGCAAGAAGCCGATATTCATCATCGACTCCAGGTCTATCTATTCTTGGACAGTGATTCATGTAGCTTTTCAATATCTCAGGAGCAACGGCTTGTCATTATAGCCGCCGCGCTGTGAAGAGCACTAATCGTAAGAGCTTGCAGGATTAATGAAGGATTGCAGGCCAGAGCTTGTTTCATCATATGCTCGCCTGTTCGTAAAGTGAACAACGCTGCTGGCCTGCCTCACAATTGCATCCCCACGAACAGGTTGTAACAGCCAAAGTATTCCATAGCTTAAATACCGAAACTCGGACACACGTAAATTAAGGGCTGTCAAGATCGAAGCTGAGTATCACTGTAGTTCAAGAGGTGATCTTGAGTGCGGGATGGATATCATGATAGATCTGTAGACCACAGGTCTTGTGATCTAGATAAATAAGTGCTCTTTTGTGAAACCGCGATTCAATCGCAAGTCGATATATGACTAATATTCCATTTTTGACTCGGAGTGGCTATTGCTTCCAGACTGTCGCCCCCATCATAACATCCTTGTCTCAATGGCCACAGTTCCACAGCGTTCACTCGTCATGACAGCACATTAGAGGGTGCTCACATCAGAAGCGCCTGGTTGGAACTAAAGATTGGTTCAAAAACAAGGAACTGAAGCTCACTATTGTACTAGAAGCTCAAAATTGATGATATCTTCTCGAATCGTAGTGGTCCAAACGTATATTTTCTCTCCTCCCAAGGTACGTGATGGCACTTGGAAAAAGTATCATCAAACGCTATAGTAAGTCCTCAGCTAAGGATTAAGCAAATAAAGAAGTAAGAGCTAGTGCCGCCAAGATGTATTCACAAACAACGGCAAATTGTGCTTGGATTGGGTAAAATTCTCACCTCCTCATGACATGTCCGTATCATGACAGATGATATTGGACGTAAAAGACCAAAGTATCAGCCGACGAACCTCAGTTTTTAGAACGTGGTTCAATATACTGAAACTTCTTACTAGTTTCAGCACTGGATTTGAGCGTTCCCTACCTTTAATCACCACCTCATGATGTAGGGTTAGGACCCCTTGCGAGAATTGCAAAACGGGATATACATCAACACGGGTAATGCTACTCTCGAGTGAGCTACATTCTTTCCTAGTAATCCCTAGCTACAAAAACCGCAGCTCACCTTTTTGATGAATTCTACAGAGTAGTTGTCATGAGCGACATGATGCGCGACCAAGACACTCTCTTTTATTCATCGGAACGGGTAGAGTAGAGTAGTGTAGGCTGCCACAGGGCAGGACTCCAGGAAAGTCAATAGTTCAAGTGACAGAATACGCAGCCTCAGCACAGAAGGTTCGTTTCTTTTAAATAAGGAGGCCTTTGCACTCGTTTGGTATGACTATCAACGACTATGCGCCAATTGGCGATTGAGTTGAGACAAGTCCCATGTCCATGGTGCATTATTAAGCGTAATAGTTCCACCGTCAGACAGTTGGAAAGTCATGTTGACTTATACATATAGCCTTATGGGACCGGGCAGAACCGGATTCAACTCTCTGACGACTTATGCTTCTTTGTCAAGTCCGGGGACTATACTCCGTATCACAGCGACCCTTGTCAGCCTCTTACGTCCCGCTTACTTGGTCCAGTACTCGCTCTGGGATGGATGTCCGGAAAGTGGATGGAACTTGGCGAGTGTCCAGATTGATCAGATAAAAATTTTCCCCCCTCTTAGCCGATCTCGGGTTGGGGTGTGGACGTAGAAAGCTCTGGCTTTAACCCTGCACAACTGATGAGGGGCAACCCATCTTATCTGATCATCAGATTAGATACTTGGCGCAAAAAAAGCCGCTAGAAAAAAACTTGGTCTCGCGCTCGCCTGGGCTTGATGGAGCAAGCGCAGGGTTAGGGCGATGAAACGGCACAGTATTACTGAAGCGATGAAGTAATGCAAGTGGCCACAAAAGGTGCGTGGATGGCGAAGAAACTGAACAAAAGCTCCGCCAGGACGGAACCATCCCCAGGGTCCCGGTTCTTTGTCACCCAAGACCATGCCCTTGGAGACATGGATGAGGGAAGACACACGGTTGCAGTTGACCACTTTGACACGAGCGTAGAAGCTCGAGTAAGAATCCTGGATGATGAATCCACCAAATTTCAGACGACTTCGCCAATAGATAACGGCGAGCGATGATGCAACTGGTAATGTCTAGTGTGAGACGGCGTCCATCTGGACACCACCAAACACTCATAAAAATTGCCGCACCGGTTCGGCCCTGGTCCAATTCCGCTTTACTTGGCTCCTTAGAAACGCACTTGATTCCGTAATTGGCGTCACCCCCATCCAGGAGCATGGGCCTGAACGGAGCACGGCACTGATGGTGGGGCAGGACATCATGACGGGTTAATACGGACGTACAGGTTGATAGCGTCTGTTTGAGCTTGAGAATGCATATTTTTGCAAGGTAGAACCCTTGATCGGCACCCACTGCTGTTTTTCTCTCTCTCGGGGACTGCTTTCTTTACAGATCTCGTCGTGTTTCTCCGAAGTTCCCAAGTGATTTTGTCAGTTCCAAACTTCATCCACACTCATCATGGCGACCGAAACGACGAATATACCTTCCGCTCCATCGCGGCAACAACAGAAGCTCTCTATCCTTGAGGGCCCTGTCGATCCTCCACTGGTTGATTTGACGTTGGGCGAGCTTCTTGAGCTTCAGACATACCAACATGGCAACCAAGAATGTCTGGTGATTCCCTGGACAGGCGCCCGCTGGACATACAATGAGCTAAGCCAACAAAGCTCATCTCTGGCGCAATCCTTATTGGACATGGGAATTGGGGTTGGCGATCGTGTTGCCATCATGGCAGGTAACTGTGAACAATATGCGGCTGTCTTCTTCGCGGTGGCTAAAATCGGTGCGATCCTTGTCATCCTGAACAACACATACACACCGACCGAAGCGATGTATGGGTTGAAGTTTTCCGACAGCAAGATTTTCTTCACAACACCAAGAATCGGACGGCTCGACCAGACGCAGCTGCTACATCAGCTTGAGAATAAGAAGACAGCCCCCATGGTCGTGATGCTAAGAGGAGACGAGTCTGGTAAATATCAGACCTATGACGAATTGGTGAATGCTGGTCGCAGGCGAAACCACCAAAGACTGTATCAAGCCATGACCAAGGTGCTTCCTCATCAAGTAGTCAATCTTCAATTCACAAGCGGAACGACCGGATTACCCAAAGCTGCAATGCTCACCCACCAGTAAGTGATCCATGAATTCCTCGGGGCCAAGTGTTAGCTTGGTGCAAGCTGTCGACTTTTCGACCTGTAAACTGACGAGTTTATAGCAACCTGGTAAATAATTCACGCTTTATTGGTGATCGCATGCGGCTTGGTCCTGCAGATATTTTGTGCTGCCCTCCACCGCTGTTCCATTGCTTTGGCTTGGTGCTCGGTCTTCTTGCTGTTGTCACTCACGGCGGTAAAATCGTGTATCCGGCGGAGGTCTTCGATATTGACGCAACGCTCAAGGCTATTTCTGATGAACAATGCACTGCCGTTCACGGTGTTCCAGCCATGTTTGATTCGCTCTTTCAGGCAAAGTGGCCCGAGAACTTCAACTGCGACAACCTGCGTACTGGTATCATTGCTGGTGCACCCGTTCCTCGATACCTTATGGAGCTCTTGGTAAACCGTTTCGGAATGACAGAGTTCACTAGCAGTTACGGCTTGACGGAGGCTTCACCAACGTGCTTCAATGCCTTCACTGACGATTCCATCGACACACGATTGACGACTGTCGGTACTTTGATGCCTCATGCAAAGGCCAAGATTGTTGACCGTGATGGTAATATTGTACCTGTCGGTGAGCGTGGTGAACTCTGCATTGGCGGTTACCAGCTACAGGCTGGTTACTGGAACAACTCAGAGAAGACCAACGAGACTATGATCCGCGACGCTGCTGGCGTCCTCTGGCTACATACCGGTGACGAAGCTGTTTTTGACGAAAATGGGTACTGCTCGATTACTGGGCGCTTTAAGGATATCATCATCAGAGGTGAGTCAGGAACATCAGTCTTGGCGGTACGGAATGCTTGACTAACCCCGCTTCAACAGGTGGAGAGAACATCTACCCGCTCGAAATTGAGGAGCGTCTGATGGATCATCCTGCTATAACACGTGCCATTGTCGTCGGCCTCAAGAATAAGCATTATGGTGAAGTCGTAGGCGCGTTTGTTGAGTTGGCTGAAGGCTACCAGAAGCCCCAATTCGAGGAGATCAAGGACTGGTGTCGTAAAAGGCTCGGTGGCCATAAATCACCTGCACACGTCTTCTGGCTGGGTGATGGCGATGTTCCGGCAACGGTCCCTCTGACAGGAAGTGGCAAAGTGCGTAAGTTTGAGATGGCTAAGCTGGGCGATGAGCTTCTCCGAAAGCATGAAGTGCCTGCGAAACTGTAGCGTGGAGTGGAGTGGACAGGGCTGAACGAGTTCAAGCGATGGATTAGATGTGTATGCTTCGAAGCGTGATGCGATTAACTTGAAATTTGGAAGACAAAAGTTTATAGAACCGAGAGAAAATTGAGAAAAGTCCTTCATAAATAGGTGCCTATCTACCTTGGTCATAAATCGAAAGTACCTAGGAAGCTGGTCAGACACCCAACACCTGCCGTTTTGTTTCTTGGCGCTCTTTATTATGCCCGCAAAAGCCCAACATTGCCTTACCTTGCAAGCTTGTAAGTCACGGGTGAGACACGGCTCTTTCCATCAAACAAAAGCATGTGTATGTATGTATCTAATTTGAGAATGCCTTATCTAAAAACATGTGATCCAACCAAGCATCAACTTTTTATTGCTGTCCCGAATACCTCAAACGACCAGTATTCCCAATAAACCTAATATGTCCATCTTATCCTGTTCGACACTCATAGCTTAGGCACAAGACCAAGCTTTGTACCAGCAACAACCTTCTCATTGTCCGCCAGTGGGCACAGCTGGAAGAAGCGCTCTCGCGACGATCGGACGAAAGCGCTGCGTTGATGTGGCAGATCGACAAGTTTGTCTAGGCCTGAGCCATGCACGAAGTCATACATAACAATAGTTGTGTTGGTCTCCTGGGACTCACCAACAACATACATAGTGCGCGGATCGTCGAGATAGAGGTAGTGCATCAAGCTGCTCCACCACGCCGACACACGGTGTGGCCCGCGGAATCGCACGTCACCTACAAGGGAATGTCGACCGCGGTCGAAGTCACCAGCGTTGAAGTAACCACCCAGCCGGTCCTCCTATTAAACAAGATCGTCAGATAAAGTAGCAAAAAGAAAGACATACGTGAACATACCTTGGCCCAATAGACCTCGAAATATGCAAAGTGGATATCATCCCACTTGGCTAGAAGCGCAATTACATGCGGATCATCATGCACCTGACGTAAATACTCCTGGTGTTGCTCCAACGCTCCAGTCTGGCTCCATCCTTGGGAAACACGAGGATCATTCTGCCATTCATGAAAGAGACGTACGTGCTCGGTATCATTATAGTCGACTGATACCATGGAGAAGGTCTCGTTAAGATGAGGAATCCATCGGCTGTAAACAATAGCTCCAGGTGCGGGCTTGGCTGGTCTGACTGGGTGCCATGACTGCTGAACTCTCTCGGGATCATCAGGATCTCCGGCGACTGTGATGGTCGTTGTGTTGTGTAAAGGAGTCAAAGGGAATGATCCAAGAGGGGTCGAGGCGGGCAGAGATGAAGGCGATTCTTCTGGACACCAAACAGGTCGAGGTCCAAATGGCGATCCAGCGCCTTGCCAGAAGGTACTTCGCAAGACAAGGACGAGGCTCTCGTCAGTCTTGTTGGAGGTTAGGCGCTTCTCTCGGCCCTTGAGAGGGTGATCAATGGCAAGCAACACTGCTGTGAGTTGTTGGCCCAGAGTAGCGGCCCCAGCGCCATGCAACTCCAGTCGATATGATTCCACTGATGTTCTCAAAGTGAAAAGAGCATATGCAAGCAGCCAGACTTGACCCAAGCCTGGCGCCTCGGTGCCAGCCCAATGAGCGGTGACACATGGTGAACGGCGTGCCCGAGCCCAAGGACTGTTGTTGGATTGAGGTGGAAGCTCACTTGACTTCAGATCAATTGGGTCTGAGAAGACGAGGCCGTCGACGTAAAGGTCAAAGGGCAACCGCTTGTCAGACCCAGGAGCTTTCTGGACAAGTTTATAGGCTGGCGCATTCGTGTCAGGTTGTGCCGGGACTTTTTCGATCGCAAACTCGGTCTGGTAGGGATGAGGAAGCTTGACGACAGTTTCGCCAGCTTTCAGGGCTGAGAATGTTCCTTTTGGCGCTGACATTGTTTGAACGGCCTAAGGATTGAAGATTGGATACTAGCGAGAAGGGTTGGAAAAGGATGAAAAGGTTGGACACACTCAAGAAGCTATTCACGCCAGGATACCAAGCTGCATAAGTGGGAGAAGGTATCCATACCGGTCCTCCACTTCGGAACAAGCTTGACGCCTTGGGACAGCATTCTGCATGGATGGTGTACCCATCAATTCCGCAGCTTTCCAGGCCATTGTACAACTTTCTCGGCTTTGGTGCGATGAAAGACTAGTGGTATTTTCGAGACGACGTCAAGGACGCAGAAGTGGACTTAGCTTGCCAAGCCATATGGCAGCCAGATCCCGAAGATCCCCTACTGTGAGTTGTGTTGTGCAAACCAACTACTCCGTATGCTCAGCAGCTCGGGGTCAAGATTATCGTGTGGGTCAGAGCGGATCTGATAACTCAAGACCAGCCACCCCTGACGCCCAATTTCTGGCCTAGGTAACTATTGCCTGCACACACCCCCTCCTCTTTTTCCGGTCCTCGGAGCTGTTTACTGTACATACCTATTCCCAGGATCAGGGTCTAGGTATTGCCGGCTTTGACCGCTTAAAATTTGGAAAGACTAGCAGGATCTGATAAACCGCCCACCCACGCTAAAGGTTCTACAGGCAGACAGGCTCACCAGTTGACCACTGTGGGTGGGGGAGTGCCGGCTTCGTGATCCTTGTAAATGTCGATTCCACAGGTTTTGATGAATAATGTGGCCTGATGAATGCCTTGAGACCGAGTGTGCCTGGAACCTCGGTTCCGGGGACATCGTCTGGTCTCGGCGGTTCCAAGCACGCATGGTTAACCCTCAACAGCGCATCGATATTGCGGCCCCCACGCCTGCGAAGAGTCAAGGACACAGGGCCGTTTCCTACCATTTGTGTGGTGCATACTTAAGCCACTTAAGTTTGCGAACAGCCATGAGCTCGACAAAGACAAAGGACTTGCTGTAACACATGTACGTTATGGGTTCTCAAATCTGCCGATATGTGTCGTTGGTGATGAAGGTGTCCATGGCGTCAGTTACATGTCGATCGCCACTCATTTGTCAACTTGGCCGATGCTTTGACTTTCCAGCATGCATGTTAAGACTGGTTGGCAACCCGGTAGTCAGGTACATACGAGGAGACCATGCACGGACAAACCAACAATTGAGCGAGGGGATGTCCGATCCAATCTTATCAATCAAATCTGATCTGAATCGCTCGTACGCAAGACCCTCTTCACTGCAAGATGGACGATGATCATGTTTGAGACACGAATGCTTACTCCGGATGATCAGTTGTTAATCACATGCGATCACTGATCTTTTTCATCTGGAGTACATGCATAGCGACGAACATGGGTATAACGAATCCTTGGTTAGAACTGTCGATCTCGTCTGACTTCTCCGCTTTTCGGTCACATTCTTGGTGTTTCTTGGGCGAAGGTAACCCCAGACACCATACTCGGAATACGGCACCAGATGATCTGTATGAAGCGATTCATAACGTCTCAGTTCTGAGCCTTAGTGGCTATTAAATACCATAGTCTTGGTTGCAGAGGCCGACGGGTCTGAACTTTAGTGTTTTTATTTCTAATGAATGGGCCAAGACTTGGAAAAGCCGAAGCCAGGCATTATTCGAAGTCTAACAATACCTAAAGACACCAATCTTATGATTTCAGCTTCTCTTCAAACCAACTTAAGCTTGACAGGCAACTAGCTAATCATAAACCGTGGAAGTCTGATTGCCGACGATGAGACGAAAGCAGTGTACGAGAGCTATGAAGTACATTATATCGCAGTCCTTGGCTTCCCTGTCTCGAGGCGTCTCAAAACTTGCACTTACTAGAAATCTTGACTCGCCTCTCAACACTTGGATTATAAGCTATTCATCCATTTTGTGAGTTCATGTGCTAGTCTACTATAACGGCGTTGAAACGTGCGACAGTCCAAGTCTATCATTAAATGAATGGAACTTACGGCTTCCTCAAGGCTCATTGTTTATTATGAACTTGCCACTTATATATGCGCTTTCCGGCTCATCACTTACTGTGTAATGTTCAAGGGCTAGATGTTATACTGACGACCCGAACAAGTAGCATATCCACCACAAAGGATATAATTTTGGTTCGAAGGCTGAAATATGACGAGTTAGGAGTTGAAACCAGTTAATTTATCCCAAACCCATCGTAGGTCCATCGGCCAAGTTTTGCCCTATTAGTACGCGTATTGATTAGATTGCAATGTATAGATCCGTGGCTTCTAATGGAGTGCGGACGCCGTTGTCACGCAGAATTATGGTCGCTAGATATGCTCTAAATCTATTATTACCTACTTTTATCGTCAATTTGTTATCCGATTTCTCCAACAGGTATTAATACGTCTATTTCTTTTCCAGTTCGGCGAATTGCCTTTTTTCGAAGAGCCGGACGCGGTGAGACGTGTCGAGGATCTTGAATCAACTTACAAGAATGTGAAATATTTCCTATCGTATATCTGAGGGTCTGGAATATATACAGCTATCAAAATTAGAGCGTTGCGGTTCATAAAGTTCCGCTGGGTGTTAAGAATCACAGTCTTGACCCTTGCTCTTGTCTCCTCGTCTGTCAAAAGACTTGAGGTCAAGGAAGCACTGGATGTATGAAGCTGAAGTCGTGGATATCAACTAACATGCCACATGAAGAAATTCAAAGTCGTTTAATGATAACGGCTTCGATTCTCGCCGCTCCAAAGTCCCATTGGGGGCAATCTCATGCTAGATGGATCCAGTCATTCGTGAACAAGATTTGAATAGTTTCTCACTCTATAGACATAGGACAAGAGCTTAAAATCGTATAATAGGTATCAAGAAGGATTAATAGTACACCCAGGACAACGCAAGGCTGTCGTTCATCCTCGGTAGTATGTCTAAAAGATTATATCCTGAACGCCAGACACTACAAGATCGTTTCACATTAAGCCTTAGCCTCGTCAGTCTTGCGGCCACCGAGCTGCATGTAGTTCCAGCAAACTATCAAATCAGGTCAGTCATCTTAATGAACATATCGAGGCCCCGTTTAACTTACTCGTCCAACCAAGATCATCTCGGAAGCAAGACTGAGCAACTTCCTCACCATAAACAGTGCCTGTGTCAGGGCTCGATGCCACAGCCTTCTTTCCAACTGCGAGTCCAATCACAGGAGGGTAGACCGCAAGCTCCTTGAACTCTGGGATATGGCCTGCTCGTTGGCTGAGGATGCTTTGATGGATGTTCTGTGCTACGTAGTGGCCGTGATGCATGGCCCCGCCACATCGCTTGATACCGGGCCAGTTGGTGATATCGCCAGCAGCATAGTGCGACTCGGCGTTGGGGGTGCCGTCCTGGAACTGCAGACTATGCGCGAGTCAGCAGCTGGGATTTCAAGTCAGGAGACAATTAACTTACTTGGGCTTGATCTTGACAAGACCGTCCGCATCGAGGGCAGAGGGCGGCAAGTACGTTGAGGTTGGAACACTTCTGGAAATGGCCATGATGACCTCGCCTGCGAACATCTTATGGCCGTTGGTGAACTCGATCTCATACTTCTCACTCCCGTCGGTCGTCTCAACCTTGTTGTTTGCAGCTAGACGGTGGCTCATGAGAACCTCAACACCAGCCTCACGGAGCAACTGAAGAGCCACATCTTTGGTCTCGTCAGGGAGACCTTCTGAAGATAGGAGCTTTTCACGCGAGTGAACGAGAGTCACCTTGAGGTGAGGCTTCACCATTTTCAGCTCTGCAGCCATCTCAATGCCAACAGCGCCTCCACCAACAACCACGACGCCATGATTAGCATTATGGACAGAGGTGATGTGGTTCTCGGCTTCGAGGAGATATTGCTTTCGTGTTTTAGACTGAGGCACTACAGGCCAGACGCGACGTAGACCAGTAGCAGAGACGAGGTAGTCGTACTCAAGGGTACTCTTCTCTTCGGTGAGATGAGCAGAGATGGTCGCCTTCTTGGCTGCAGGGTCGACACTGGTGACGGAGCCATGGATGATGTTGATGCTGGGGTCTTTGAGGCCCGGGATATCAGAGTACTTGACCCAGTTCTTCTTGGAGAAGTTGGAATCAGAAAGAGCCAAGGGAGAGCCGATCAAATGGTCTGCGATACTGTCAGGGTCCAGCACTTATCATATCGCTTAGCCCAGCTGGACTGTAGAGTACTTACAGTAGCCATCCCTCTCGTCGACGATAGTGATATCAATGTTGAAGCGAGGAAGATCAGGATGGTGGATGTTTGGCTCAGAATTCATGCGGGGAGAGTACCCTTGGCTCAGATCAAGCAAGTTGACAGCAGCAGATAGACCACCATAGCAACCTCCAAGGATGAGAACGCGCACGGCGTTGGATGATTCGGGGAGCGAGCCCATGGTAGCAAAGGCCTTGGAGTGGGACGTAGGAAGAATTTGACGTCGAAACACGAAATGTGAGGCTAAAACAACAGATCTTGCTTGGATCTGAGGCTGAGGTAAGACGAGGGTTGTTTGCAAGGGACTCGAAGTAAAGAAACGTATGGCCTGAGATAGAGTCGCGGGTGGGACTCTGAGTAGTTGTCCTGAGAACCTGAACGACCTTGGAGCAACAAACATGAGCTGAAGGATGGAGTACTATGAGCACGAAGATGGGGGGAAGCGAGAAGAAATAGTTGAAGCAGCCAAGGGAAGAAGAGAAGAGGTGAGAGAATATAGGTAGATGAAGACACGGGAATAAACGACAGCACCCGCTGAGGACTACCAGTGACGCAAGGCGGTATGGAATCTGATGCGAGGAGGAACACACTGTATCCGTACTCAGATTAAAGGCGCAAGAGAGACTTCAATATCGGACCAAGACCGGCCCCGGCTTCAAACAAGGGACCTTTCATCTCTCGGCTGGAGCCTGCATGGCCCTGTTTCTCCATCGTATTTCCCAGGAATTCTTGTGTCAGTCTCACGGTGAGATTGAGGAAGGGGTTTCGGGACCGGCAGCGGGGCATTCTCCATGATCACGGCGTGGTTGGTGCTGGTGTTAGTGCAAGGAACTTTTTTGTATGTGGATGTGGAGTTAAAGTTATCAGATCCGTCCTAGACAAGCGACGGAACACCGTGAAACTCCACTGAAGCCTCAGCACCCTGGACAAGAGGGAAAATTATCAGATCTGACGGATATCCGTTCTCCGCTGACTCATCTAAGAACTCGCAGTCTGAAGGCACAATTCCACTTCTCGTGATGAGTTGTACAGTGTGAAGACCGTTATCAGATCGATCTTTGGAGTAATGATTTTGTCGATCTCTAGACTAATAATGGACTTGTTACATACGCGAATCCTCCCAAGAAATTCCAATGTAGAGTCTATTCGATTTGCTTCTGTATGTTGAGAGAGCAAGGATGTATTATGAGAAGAGTGGATGTTGTGAGCCCTTTACATAGCAGCAAACCTTGGCAATGGATGTCATAGATATCCTCAACTTCTCAACAACAGACATTTTGATGCGCTTAGACTATGATGTTCTTGAAACCCGAACATTTACTCTTACTGTGTCTTCTTGGTGTGCTATGGGTTCGGAAATCCGCTGGAGGGCATCAACTCGAGGCCGATCAGATAACTCCGTCTACCTAGTCAGTCCCAATCCGAGGGGACCACACCCAAAAGTTGAGTCAGACTTGGCAAGCGAGCCAGTGAATGACCGAAAAGAATTATCTGATCCGAACAATCCCTGACAATTTGAACTAGCTCGCCCCGCTGATGGATCAAGCTTATACAACATGGTAACAGCATCACCAGCGATTCACAACTTCGGGGAACTGGTGTAACTAGTTGGAAGGTAACGACAGATGCTGTTCTCCTGGACTTGAGGAGTTTAGGAAATCTCGAATTTGGACATTGGTAAAAATATGTTACGCTCAACCCTGGTCAAAGCAGAGCCCATCAGCTTGTCATCTTTAGTGCACCATGAGGCAACTACATTCTCATGAGAGAAACATAATCACGGTCCCATATTCACTCTTCAAGTCCTCTTCTTCCTATTCAGGCCAATCGTTCTGCGGATCTCCTCGACTTTATTCTGCAGCGGGGGTTGCAATCCTTCGCTTCTCTAGCACCGCAGCCTTGTCCCCATTAGAGCTGCCAAGACAAGACCGGGGTGACTCTACTGTAAAATTATGCTTGTTTGACGGCGAACTAGGCAGAGGCTCTGCACCGGCTCCGGCTCCGTTTGCATTTCTCCAAATGCCTGTTCGCTATGGATCGTCTGCGGCTGTTCCTCATGCCAAGACGACCATGGTCTTCAGTAAGGGATCTACAAGGCCGACACTCTCGAGGCCCAGTGGCAGCGTAGCATCTCTTTTCATCATGTGTTTCCCTCTCTTCTCTTCTTTCGATTCTTGTGCGTAGGGTCGCTGTGAAGATCCATTGGCGCTATTGCGACTTACACTGTCGAGATGGCTTCAGCTTCACCTGAGCAGCATGACAATGCCGTGACTAGCAGCAATTCTGCTAGCGAGCCTATACCTAATGACTCTCTAAAGACAGACCCTGCTACAACAGAGACGTTGATACATGCGCTCAATGACCCAACTGTTAAGCGTCCACCCATTCACTCCCCACGACCATCTACAAGATCATCAACTATGTCAGCTGAATCTCATACACCACCAGAGAAGAAGAAAAAGGTAAGTTCCTACAAGAAGATATGAGCCTCCTACCTTGCCCCTCCCAACATCCATCCAACTAATGCCCCATTCAGAGCCTACGCTCGTTCTTCATTTACTTCCAGCTCCTCTTCTACGCCAACCCATCATGGGTCGATATCCTCCTACTCGTCGTCGGAACTCTCGCGGCCTCTGGGGCCGGAGCACCGTTTCCTCTAATGGGAATCATCTTTGGTCAACTCGTCAACGACCTCAATACTGCGTCATGCGATGATGGAGAAATCGCATCTCAATATTCGCCCAAAGAACTTCAGGACAGCATCAACAAAAAGGTTGTCACGATCACGTGGATCGGCGTGATCAGCTTTGCGCTCATCTATACCTACATCGTGTCATGGTCAATCTTTAGCCGTCGTCTTGAGAATCGTATTCGCGATCGTTACTTTATGAGTATTCTCTTGCAAGATGCCACTTTCTTTGACAAGAGACAAGCTGGAGAGATCACATCTCGTCTCAATGTTGATATACAAGCTATTCAGTCAGGAACTTCTGAGAAGGTGGGCATCATTCTAGGATGCACATCTTTCTTTGTATCGTCGTATGTGGTCGCCTTCATCAAGAATACCACACTCGCTGGAATTCTTGTGTCACTTGTGCCTGCTTTCATGCTTCTTGCCACAGTGGGTAGCCTGTTCACCGCAAAGTTCGCGACTGCAATGTCCGAGAAGATCGCCTCTGCTTCTTCGATTGCCTCAGAGGCTCTTGCGAATATCCCGGTTGTCCAGGCGTTTGGGGCGGGCCCGCGACTAGAGGTCATCTTTGCTGAGAGAATGAAGGGGGCTCGAAAGCAGGGTATCAACAAAGCTTTCGTTGCTGCTATTCAAGCTGGAATGCTTTACTTCATTGCTTACTCTGCAAATGCCCTCGCTTTCTGGCAGGGTAGTACACAAATTGCGAGCATGGTTGAGGGTAATGGAGGTGCATCTGTGGGTGACATTTATACAGTCATTCTCCTGCTGGTTGATGGTAAGCATCTGCTTGACGATATTGAATCTTCTGACTGACTCGGAATAGCCTGTGTTGTTTTAGGTGGCATCGCACCGCTATTACCCTTAGTTGGAGCTGCTGTCGGATCGTTTGAAAAACTTCGTCAAGACATGGACAGCCCTGCAAACATCGATACTGGGTCCGACAAAGGAGTGAGGCTCTCCTCAGTCGAGGGAACTGTATCTTTCAGGAACGTCTCCTTTGCTTATGCCTCACGGCCCCATCACTCCGTGCTCAAGAACGTCTCATTTGATTGTCCTGCTGGCAAACACACGGCGCTTGTTGGCTTGTCAGGGAGTGGCAAGTCAACTGTCACTGGTCTGACCTCCCGAATCTATGACCCTGCTGAAGGCACGGTTCTCCTAGATGGTCATGACCTCAAAGACTTGAATGTGAAAAGCTTGAGAAGTCATATGAGTCTTGTACAGCAAGAGCCATCTCTCCTGGATCGATCAATCGTTGAGAACATTGCCCTCGGTATCTTGAACTCCCCTCAACCCGAGCATGAGCGATTCAAAGCTATTATTCTTGGCACTGGCCTTACTGAACTTGCTGCCAAGCTCCGACAGGGTGAAGGTCTTACGACTGCAGCTCAAGGATTTGGCCTGGACATGGTTGACCTCGTCCATCGTGTTCAGGAGGCTGCCCGTCTGGCAGATGCGGCTGGTTTCGTGGACAGGCTTGAGTATGGCTACGGAACGCTTGTTGGTACAGGCGGGAAGCTTGTAAGTGGCGGCCAACGACAGCGTCTTGCACTCGCGAGAGCCCTCATTCGCGACCCCAAGATCCTAATTCTCGATGAAGCCACTGCTTCCCTTGACTCTGCAAGCGAACATCGTATCCAGATGGCCATCGAGTCTATCGCCAAAAACCGCACTGTCATCGCCATTGCTCACCGGCTATCAACTATCAAGAACGCTGATAACATCATCGTCATGAACAGTGGCGAGATTATCGAGCAAGGAAACCACCTTGAGCTCATGGCCTTGAATGGATCATACGCTAGTATGATCCGTTTGCAGACGGTCGATTCTGAAGATGCTGGCTCAACCACAAGCACCGTCCGCACTGATAACATCCACTCGGAGAAGGATTCTATCACGGATCTCAAAATCAAGGACATTCAACAAGAGGTGGTAGAAGATTCAAAGGAAGAAGATGTCAAGGAGAAGGAGGAGGCCCCGGACGTAGACGCTGCTCTCGATTCCAACAAGTCCGCTTGGACTGTTATGAGAACTATCAGTGGAATGGTCCGACCATATCTCTTTCTCATCATTATCTGTCTCGTTGCTGCCACTATTGTTGGCCTCACATTCTCCTCCTCTGGTCTTATCTTCGGTTATACAATTGACAACATCAGCCCATGCAATCCTGTTGAGGACATTCGTTGGGCTGGTAGGTTCTTTGGAGGCATGTGGTTCCTAATCGCTTGTGTCGAGTTGTTAGCCAATACTACAAGTTGGACTGGCTTCGGCATGGTTGCTGAGAAGTTGCTGTACAAGATCCGAGTCCTTTGCTTCCGGTCCCTTTATGAGCAAGACCTTGATTGGCATCAATCAGAGGGTCGGACACCAACCGCTTTGTTATCCGTCATCACAACAGATGCTGCTACAGTTGGCGGATTCAGTGGCTCTATCATCGGTACAATATTCTCCATTGTGGTCAACTTCTTAGTCGCCATCATCCTCTCACATATCCTTGCATGGAAGATAGCCATCGTTTGCTTGGTTATTGTCCCTATCCTCCTCGGCTGTGGCATTATGCAGCTTCGATCCTTATCCAAGTTCGAGCGCCGGCATGCTGGAGCTTTTTCTGGTGCAGTTGGCATCGCTAACGAAGCCGTTAACTCGTTCAAGACAATTTCCTCTCTGTCTATCGAAGAAGAGGTCATGAGCTCGTATCGTCGTGCGCTCAGAGCACCTCGAAAGGAAATTACCCTTGCTTCAATGTATGCCAACTTGTGGCTTTCTCTGGCCAACAGCACAGGAAATCTGATCTACGCATTTGCCTACTGGTGGGGATCAACTCGCATTACTGCAGGCGAGGCAAGCCAGCGAGAGTTCTTCATCATTCTTATCTGCATGCTTGTCAGTGCGCAGCTCTGGGGTCAAATGTTCAGTCTTGCACCCGAGGTATCTCGTGCTAGAGCTGCCGCTTCCCGAATTCTGAGCTTGATCAACCTCGGATCCTCCCAGAATGACGCCAAGAAGGGAAAGCTCACGCTCGCTGTAGAAAACACCGAGAGAGATATTGAGGCATGTGCTGAAGCGCCTGTCAAGAGTAATGGAAGCAAGGGAGCGACTATCGTCTTTAGGGATATCAAATTTTCATATCCAGCTCGACCTCACATCCAGATCCTTACAGGCATGTCTTTTACCATCTCTGCTGGTCAATTCGTTGGGCTTGTCGGTCCTTCGGGTGCTGGTAAGTCCACCATCATGTCGCTGGTGCAACGGATGTACCGCCCTTCTAGCGGAACAGTTGAGATCAACGGCAACGATATCTGTGCTCGGGGGGGCACCGAGTTCCGTAATGATATTGCGGTTGTTCCTCAAGATTGTGCACTATTTGACGGGACAATACGATTCAATGTATCGCTGGGCTCAACTCCTGATCATGAACCGACGGATGAGGATATCCATGAAGCCTGTAAGCTGGCTAACATCCACGATATAATCATGGAGCTGCCCAACGGTTACGAGACGGAGTGTGGTCCTAATGGCTCGCGTCTTTCTGGCGGACAGCGTCAGCGCTTAGCCATCGCCCGTGCCCTTGTGCGTAAGCCTAAATTGCTGCTTCTTGATGAGAGCACAAGTGCTCTCGATGCTGAGAGTGAGCGGGCTTTGCAAGAAGGACTCGAGAGGGTTGCACGTGGTATCACCGTGATCGCCATCACACATAGGCTTCACACAGTACGCAAGGCCGATGTCATCTTTATGATTGAGGGAGGTAAGGTTGTTGAAAAGGGAAGACACGAGGAGTTGGTAGAGAGAAGTGAGACCTATCGCACAAATGCTCTACAGCAGATGCTTGGTAACTGATGTTGGAGATACCCCCACGCCTTAGTCTACGTAGGCCAGGGAGAGGCCAGAAAGTGACAATGGGTCCTAGGTATTCTAAGTGACAAAAATAGTTATGTTAGCTTGGGTTAATTTAGGATGGATTTGGTAGGCATTTACGGAGGTAGATTAGTTAATATTGACACCCCGCTTAGGTCGGACGGTTTGTTTCTTAGTCCTGGCGCCTCAAAGCCTACGCCTGACCTCCACCTCTGCTTCAGTGTCTCAGCTGATAGAATGTAGAGGGTGCAGCTTCGTGAAGCCATCCTGTCAATTCAGGGGATTTGCCCACGTTTTCTATCATGTGATGGCTTTTGGGCACACCAACATTTCGAATTTGCGTATCTGTATTTTCGATCCCCTTATTTTGAAGCTGAAGAAAAAGACGATACATCCTGATATATCATGCATTTCCGTGTAGAATTTACAAGGGTCCTGGCTGGAATAGTGGATGAAACGAGAATGAATCTTTGGCCGTAGAAACGTAATGAAACTTGGTCTAAGCAATAACGTGTCTATATATAGGCGTTGTATATAAAGCTGAAATCGACCTCTCACAATCGACTTATTTGTTACTGCAACTGCAACTTCAACTTCTGCAAGTCCCGAACAACTCCAGGGAACGACGTCACAGTGCACAGGGATCAATCTGCACGGAAACTCAAAGCCGGCCTATCATGGGCGACTTCGGTGATCCTTTGTAGCAAGTATCCGCATTAACCCCTTGACTTGCGCGTTGCTTCATTCTTGACGATTGCCCTAGATTTGGCTCTTTGCATTACAGCCAAGCCCTCTCTTATTATTCTTTATGTACTCCGTACCGTCATATGATCGCTTTGTCCCAAATCTAGCAAGGCTTACTTGCTCTGACCCCTACAGAACGCGGTGCGGTATCAGTGGAGACGTTAGTGGTGTACCTTTTTTTGGGTTCAACGGGGCTGCCGCGACGATTTCCTCATCCCACAGTCCAAAGAGTCCACTCCCAAGAGGATCTTGACACTACCGCTACGGGCCTTGACACCCAATTGGGACCCTCGAACCACATGCCTTCCGTCGCCGGGACACACTCCATCTTTTCCAATACTCGTTGGGCGATAATAAAAAAAAATCTAACCTTGGTTCAACCTTCAAGTCGCAACCATTCCCTCATCACCGCCCCACGACGATCCCTCCTCTCTTCCCGGCGTTGCACTCACCACGTTTCAAACTCGCATCAACGACGCCCACCCGAGACGAGGAGGGAGTGCTGCTGCCTCCCTGCTAGACAGCCCAGTCCCGGTACCACTGCATCAGCACCAGCACAAGCTCCAACACGATAGTAGTGCAAATACGAGTACCAGCGCCCACCGGAGCGAGCAGTTCGAACTCGTTGACTATCCTCCCATTCAGGCTCGTCGAGACGCCCAAGATCGTGAAGCAAGAAGACAGGCCAAGCGAGACGATAAGCGCCGCTGGCTAGAAGAACAAGACGAGATGAAGTTCTCTCATAGTATTCAGTTCAATGCTGTTCCAGATTGGAGCAGCCATTACATTGCATACAGCAATCTCAAGAAGCTGTATGTACTGCTAATATTGCATTCAAGCCACACATGAGCTAATATCATCTTCTCGCAGAATCTATAACCTCGAAAAGACCGCCCATCAGGCACGTGGAACCACTGGCGATGCCGAATCTCGACCTCTCATAAACCAAGAAGATGCTGAAGAGGTCTTCTCTCGAGCTCTTGGTGTCGAGCTAGAAAAGATATGCTCATTCTACGTCGCTAAAGAAGGCGAGCTGCTCGAAGAAGCTGCGCAACTGCTACGCGACGTTGGCGACGAGGCCGAGGATGCCATTGCCGATAATCGTTACCTTCGCAGGCTCTCTGTTTCATCAGCCCACCGTCCTGATGGTCGCAACGGCTTCCGCTCGAGAAGTCCTCGGAGCCGCAGCACCGACAATGAAGAGAGCGCGAGCGAGGAGGAAGACGAGACAACTGGGCTTACAACAAGGCGACGAAGCAGTGGAGGCCGCAGGCGCACACTTCCCAACATCCATAAGCCGCGCTCTGAAGATCTAAACGCTTCCTCCGAGTTCGGTCGCGATATGAGAAGGCACAGCACCACAGCCGACGAAAACGATGACCAAGCTCTCATGTTCTCTTCTGGCATGTTTTCGTCTGGTATCATGCTCAAGAAGCGCATTATCGGCCTCTATGTGTCACTCTGCGAACTTAAGTCATTTATCCAGCTTAACCGCACCGGCTTTGCCAAGGTGCTCAAGAAATTTGACAAGATCCTTGATAAGGAACTCAAGGGCCCCTATCTGCGGGCCCATGTCGAGACAGCCTACCCCTTTAAAGACGAGACAAAGCGTGTTCTTGAGGACAACATTACCAAGATGGAGAAGGCTTATGCTGAGGTCGTCACTGGCGGAGATGAGGAGCTCGCTCGCAAAGACCTTCGTTCGCATCTCAGAGAGCATGTTGTTTGGGAGCGCAACACCGTGTGGCGAGATCTTATTGGTATCGAGCGCAGAGCTGAAGCTGCGGGCTTGGGACAAGCACTTCTCGGACAAGAGAGAGGGAATGTCACAAGGAGGTTGCAAGGCGACGAGGCTAAAGCACCACGAGAGACCCAGTTCCGCACACCCTTGGGCAAGATTACCTTACCTCCATGGCTCGCTAGCTCGTCTCTTTGGACACTGGTCGCTTGTCTTACTGTTTTCTCCCTGTTGCTTCTGCTCCCCATCATGGAGAAGCCCGAGCAACAGAACTGTCTGGCAATGCTTGTCTTTGTCAGTTTGTTATGGGCCACCGAGGTAAGCTTTCCAGCCAGGCAAATTCACGATTGACCATTACTGACCTCTTTAGACCATCCCTCTTTTTGTGACATCATTACTTATCCCATTCCTCTCTGTTGTCTTGAACGTAGTTCGTGATGAGACGCCAGGCAAGCCTCAAAAACGTCTGGACTCCAAGGCAGCCACATCCGCCATCTTTGCTGCTATGTGGACGCCTGTCATCATGCTTCTGCTCGGCGGTTTTACTCTAGCAGCTGCTTTATCCAAGTGTACTATTGACAAACGACTGGCGACTCTTGTTCTTAGCAAGGCCGGCACCCAGCCCAAGACTGTGTTGATTGCCAACATGTTTGTAGCTGCATTTGCGTCTATGTTGATCAGCAATGTCGCGGCTCCTGTTCTATGCTATTCTATCATCGAGGTGAGTCAATCATTGAAATGGATGAAGGCTCAAACTGACAACTATACAGCCCATGCTGCGAACATTGCCTTCTGATTCCAACATGTCGAAAGCTGTCATTATCGGTATCGCACTCGCCTCCAACATTGGTGGAATGCTCTCACCCATCGCTTCTCCTCAGAACGTCGTGGCGATGGGCATCATGCAACCCGCGCCCACGTGGCTGCAGTGGTTCTTTATTGTCATTCCTGTTGGCGCTCTCTCGATTGTTCTGATCTGGCTCCTCCTCCTGGTTACCTTCCAGCCAGGCAAGGGTACCACGATTGCCCCTATTCGGCCTGTCAAGGAGAAGTTCACTGGTCTCCAATGGTTCGTTACTATCGTCACCATTTCTACCATTGCTTTGTGGTGTGCTAGCCACCAGCTAGAGGCCGAGTTTGGAGACATGGGTGTTATTGCTATTATTCCCATCGTGCTATTCTTCGGTATCGGCTTGCTGACCAAGGAGGACTTCAACAACTTCCCATGGACCATCATCATCCTTGCGGCCGGTGGTCTGTCTCTGGGCAAAGCTGTACGCTCGTCTGGTCTGCTACATACCCTCGCTGAGATCGTCTCTGAGAAGGTGGAGGGCATGAGTCTGTACGGTGTCCTGGTTGTTTTCTCGACTCTGATCTTGGTTATCGCAACATTCATCAGCCACACAGTCGCCGCCCTTATCTTCCTCCCTCTTGTCTTTGACGTTGGTGTTGCTATGGATCAGCCTCACCCCAACCTGCTTGTCATGGGTGGAGTGCTCATGTGTAGTGCAGCCATGGGTCTGCCAACCAGTGGATTCCCCAACATGAGTAAGTTTCATGCAATTGCCCCTAACAACTCAATTCTAACCTACCATAGCTGCTATCATGAAGGAAGACCCGTTCGGCCAGCGTTATTTACAGGTCAAGCATTTCATTAGCCGCGGTGTGCCCAGCAGTCTCATTACTCTTGTTGTGGTCGTGACTCTTGGTTATGGAATCATGCAAGTCGCGGGACTTGACTAGATTAATGGGGTGTCGATATATGTGTTGTTGTTTTTGGTGTTTGAAATTTGGTGTTATTTCACGTTGGTTCTGTCAGGTGCATTGCCATGTCCATGAGTGTAGATCAAGCGTCGGGATTCATAGACTGGAAGCTAGCTATTTTTTGTTTTCTATTTACCGATTGAATAGGAAGTGCGGCGAATAAATGTTGTTATATGGATACCGTCAAATTTGGTTCTTCCATGTAACTATAGTACCTAATGTGGTTGTTAGTGTGAGTTCGCACTGCTGCACTGTACCGTTGTAATGCAAGAAGCTCTGGCCATCTAGGTATTGACGTCGATGGTTGGCGGCATGACCCTGCCACCGGATACCGACTCCTAACTGACTTAGTACCTACCTAACTGACTACCATTCCTGTCCATCAAATTACCCATACACCAGCAACACTGAACACTGATTGTCCTTCCTGCGACTTCATGCTTCAAACTTGTCGATAGCGTCTTTACCTGGCAAACCGTGCGCTTGGCTAACTCTGGGAGCGACTGATGCGCCTCCTCTCCCAATAGCCTCTACAGCTTCGAGCTGGCCGGCGCCATGCTCTCCGCTTTCACAGCTCGTCCCATCATCGAGCTGCGACAAAAAGATAAATCTAAGATTGAGACGATACTCGCTCAAGGTATGCGTATGCCCCCGGTGGTTCCGCTGCTCTTCCACCGCAGTTTCTACGACACCGACTGACTAACTCTCGGCTCTCAGGTGACCGCGTTCTTGTTGGCCTTAACAATGGCGCACTCCGAATCTACCGTCTGAACGAGCTTTCCGACCAACCTCAGAATGGTTCCGCTGATACAAATGCCAATGGCTCGTCGTCTGCGGCGGGCGAAAACCATAATACTGCACAAAGGTCGGAAAAGCCAACTGATTTGATGCGCGAGGTAGAACGTTTCTCGACGCGAGCAATCGAGCAGCTGGCAATTATAAAGGACGCAAACACAATTGTATCCTTGTCGAATTATCACGTCTCTTTTCACGATCTGAAAACATACGAACTTATTGAGACCCTCAGCCGAACCAAGAATGCATCATGCTTTGCGTCAACATCCAATATTGTCAAGGATCCGGACACGGGAATCCCCGAGATCGTGAGTCGGCTGGCTGTTGCGGTCAAGAGGAAATTGCTACTCTGGAGCTGGCTTGAGAGCGAACTCTCTGAGGATGTGGACGAGATCGTGCTGCCTGAGTCGATTCGATCCGTAACATGGGCAAATGCGACAAAGTTGGTGTGTGGTATGAATGGCGGATACGTCATGGTGGACGTCGTAACACGCGAGGTCGAAGATATCGTGAGTCCGGGTTCGGGACCAGCAGCCGGGCAGAGTAGCCGGTTTGGTGCAATGAGCAGTGCTGGTATGGGATACATGGGATTGGGAGGTTATATGCCCAAGCCTTTGGCGACCAAATTGGCCGAGGGAGAAATGTTACTGGCAAAGGATATCAACACACTATTCATCGATGATGATGGAAAGCCCCTCGACAGACGGCAGATTCCCTGGAACCATGCCCCTGAGTCCATAGGGTACTCGTACCCATATATCCTTGCCTTGCAAGCGCCTTCAAAAGGCTCCCTGGAAGTTCGGAATCCTATAACATTATCATCACTTCAGAATCTATCACTACCGGGTGCTGCTCAGCTTCACTTTCCGTCACCAACTTACAGCTTAGCACATGCCGGAAAAGGTTTTCACATCTCCAGTGAACGCTGTGTTTGGAAGATGGATTCAACAGACTATGACTCCCAGGTTCAGGAACTAGTAGATGGTGGCCACTTCGATGAGGCTATTAGCATTCTCGAGATGCTTGAAGATGCATTGCTAAAGAACAAGGCGCAGACACTCCGCGAGGTCAAGATGCTCAAAGCTGAAGGGCTATTCAAGAAAAAGAAATATCGCCAGGCGATGGATCTTTTCAATGAGGATACCGTACATGCACCTCCTGAACGAGTTCTCAGGATGTTTCCTCCGTCCATTGCTGGAGAACTATCTGCGTGGGCCGGCCGGGAAGAGGAAGAAGAAGAGTCGGATGACGCGCCAGGAACACCGAATAAAACCAATGGCACCCGTCCCACCACCCCTGAACCTGTTGAGCAGGCACAGGAAACCCCACAGTCAAGCAAAGGAGGCTTCGCCAGATATCTTACCGGAAGCTATAGGAGGCCCCAGTCGGATACCGCATCCATCCTCTCAAAGAAGGATACGGCTGACGGCGATGATGCTGCTAGTGTGAAGGAGACTGAGTCAAACGAAGATCTGCCTTTGAAAGACAAAGACTTGACGAACGCGGTTCTGGAGCTCAACAGTTACCTGGCTGGAACACGTGCTCGATTACAACGAGTGATTGATCCTGTTACTGGAAACCTCAAACCTCACAGTGATCGAAACGGTTCAACAGAAGAAATAGCAGAGAAGTTCCTACGGATAGGGCTCGATGATTCTGAGAAGAAACTTGAAGAGGAGCTCCGAAACACCTTTCGTTTAGTCGACACAACTTTATTCCGAGCATACATGTTTTCCCGACCAACTCTAGCAAGCTCTCTGTTTCGAATTCCCAACTTCTGCGACCCTAACGTGGTCAACGAAAAGCTTTTGGAACACAATCGCTATACTGAGCTGGTGGATTTCTTCTACGGTAAGAAGCTACATAAGGAGGCTTTAGAACTTCTACGACGATTTGGAGCCGCTAAAGAACCCGACGAGGCCGCACCAACACTTCACGGACCGCAGCGCACCATCCAATACCTCAAAAATCTACCACCGTCGGAAATTGACCTCATCCTTGAGCATGCAGAATGGACCCTCAAAGCCAGTCCAGATGAGGCCTTGGAGATTTTCACAGGCGACACAGAGAATGCGGAGACCCTCCCACGAGAACGGGTTGTCTCTTTCTTACATGATGTTGATACGCAGTTGGAAGGACGCTATCTGGAGCACATCATCACTGAGCTCGAAGATATGACACCTGACCTTCACGACCGATTAGTTGAGCTCTATGTAGAAAACTTGAAGAAGATGGACAAGGGTGAGAAGTGGGATGAAATGATGAATCACTTCATCGAGTTCTTGAGACAGCCGGGGCAGGTTTACAGTCTCAGCAGGGCGTTTAGATTGATTCCCAGAGATGGTAAGGTTCATATACAGGTGTGTGGTGATCTATACTGACTTGCATCGACTTAGACCCAGTATTTTACGAAGCACAGGCTGTGGTATTGAGCAACATGAACCAACACAAACAAGCCCTTGAGATATATGTATTCAAGATGAAGGACTACCAGAAAGCTGAACAGTATGTCGTTCACCTATCGTTCCATCGGCTCAGAAGCTAACTTTAGTAGATACTGTAACCGAGTTAACTCGACTCAAGATACTGCTCCATCGTCTCAGCCAAATGAGAAAAATGAAACTGGAGAGGATCCTGAGACTTTTACACCATCTATTTATCACACCCTTCTGTCGCTCTATCTTCAACCGTCACCACCCAACCAGCCCAATCTAGAACCAGCACTGGACCTTCTTTCAAAGCATGGATCACGTCTCCCAGCAACATCAACTCTAGGACTGATTCCAGACGACCTTCCCGTTCGGTCACTTGAGTCTTACTTCCGAGGCCGCATTCGGTCGGCAAATAGTCTGGTCAACGAGGCAAGAATCGTCGCTGGTTTGCGACAGGCTGAAGGCATATCTATCGCGGCGCGGCTGCACCTTGGTGACGATGTACAGGGAGGGCAAGGCGGGCGTAACAGGCACGTTGCCATCACAGACGAGCGACACTGCGTCGTGTGTCACAAGAAACTCGGGGGAGGTATGCGTATTGGCGGAAGCGTGGTAGCTGTCCTGCCGGATAACACGGTGGTGCACTACGGCTGTTTGAATCGGGTAACAGGGAACAAAGTAGACGCATCCCAGGCGCCAAGTTGGGGTCGAGGATTTTAGACAAGTCGTTTATGCTGATGGGAGCATCGTTTCGGGGAGCATTTGCATGGATTGGATCGGTGGTAGCCAGTATGATATTTCTCAAATACCCTTCATATTCAAACACATCTTGCCGCTGAAGGGTTTGCAGTCGTTCGCGAGGAGTTGGTTACCTCAGTCCTCCTCTTCTTGTACCTCCTCGCCATAGTTCTCTTCCTCTTTGGCCTCGGCCGCAGCATCCCTCGCCTTGTCCTGCTCCATTCGCGCTGTGAGCTCTTTATTAATAGTGTCTTGGGTATCGGCGACAGAGGCGCGCAGAGCCTTTAGGTATGATGACTTGTCGGTCGTGGAGGCTGGAGATGAGATAGCAGGAAGGGTGTGAGCAACTTTGAACGGTTCACTCGCTGCGGAGGTGTAGTCTGCGGTGAGAGTTGGTTGCGACATTTTGTTTTAGATTATTATGTTTGGTGTTGGGAACAAGATCGAAGTCTAGACTTGGATGTGATGTTTTGACGTGGGGTTGAAGAATAAGAACCCCACATCTGGTGTTCGTGGAGATATAGGGTGAGCAAATAATATATACGGAGTAAATATCATGAAATAGTTACCTTATGTTCAATCACGCAAGTACAATTCCACATTGAGCGACTAGAAGTGCAATCCTGTGTTTTTGGCCCAGTATCGCTTCAGCTGGTATATCCTTTGCAATAAATGTGATTGAACAGGCAATCCCGTTCTAAAAGCCAGGTTAGTCAGCGAAGTGGCTTGCCAAATGATAGGTAGATAGGCAATCTGGTCAACTCCAGGTTAAGCTACTAACCTAATACCTAAGTAGATAGTTCATGAGCATTCATTATCTCCGTATTAGCTTAGCATTGATAAGAACTCTTGAGAACTACCTACCTGAACTACACACTAGCCTGTCACTCCCGCCTAGGACAAAGCGATCGACCTTGACCAAACCTCATCAACGCCGAAACAAACCCTAAACACCTTTTCTGCCTGGGACCCTGTCGATCCGGGCTCGCATCTCTTTGGGTCTCAAGATGTAACAACGGCCGAGGAGCCGCATAGAACAATAATGCAACCCTCACGCTCTCAACCCCGCGGCCCCGGCAGCTTCGCTCCTCTATCGAGCTCATCCGCCCAACCCTCGCAGCTTTCGACATCATCGCGACCTGCTCTGCGCCGAGTAGAGACCTCAGACGACGAGGATGAGACACCTCGGCCGTCTATCACAATTCCCAAGTCGCGACCGCCCCCCCAACCACAACCATCATCTCCTGCAACCCCGATATATGCCCAGTTCACGACCCATGGAAACTCTAGTACCGCGAGCTTAGGACATCACAACTTTTCGAGGCCGGCCAACGCACGGTCTGTTACCCAGGGATCACCAGCGACGCTTGTCAAGGGCCATGCGCGCAAGCATTCGGCGACACAGGGCTCATTCGAGCCTACGCTACCATCTATGAGTACATCGAATCTTTCGTCGCACCTCGGAATGTCACATCATAATATATCTACCGCTTCTGCGTCCGCGGCAGCGGCAGCGGCTGCCGCCGCCACAGCCTCCAATGTCAACTTGTCGGCAAGTCAGATTGCTGCGCAGGCTGCTGTCATGTCGCACCAGAATCATTCGCGCCAGAGATCGCAGACTGTGCCTTTTCCTGGCGATCAAAATGATGGAGTGCGTCGCGGAAGCGGAACTAAGGGGCCTACGAGTCCCCCTATGTTGAGCTTGACAGAGGCGAGTGCGCCGCGGGACAGTGGGTTTGGCAATCATGGAGGACATGGAGATCGACTTGGCGGGCCTCATTCTTCCGCTGCTACAGCTGCCGCTAATGTTGTATTCCCTCGATCTGGGCACAATTCCCCGAGAGCGTCGCCTCAGCCATACTCACAACCGCCTCCTCCACCCCCTACGTCTGAGAAACCGTACAAGGCAGAGAAGCCAAAGGTCAAGCTATTCTCCCGCCCAGGCAAGATTAGCACAAAAGGGGAGGCCAAGGAAAAGCCATTGCCAAGTCCAGGAAAGATTGGCTCGGCTCTATCAGCACTTCAGCGCGGCAACTTCAGCACAAACAGTCTCGTTGACTCGAGCAATCAGTCCATATACAACCTTACCAACTCGTCTTCAGCCACGATCCGGCCTATCGAAACACCCACCGAGGATAGAGAAAGGGACAAGGAAAAAGGAAAAGAGAAGGAAAAGAAACACCACTTTCTTTCACGGCAAAAACACAAGCTCAAGGATGAGTATCATCTCCCACTATCATCAGCTGCCAGCAATTCGTTACCAACAGATCCCAATGCGCCAAACCCTTTGTATAACTTCAACATTCCTCCGAGCCCTGGCCCCAACTCCTCTACCTTTACCAAGGCCAAAAAGGATAAGAAACTCGGCGAGCGATCTGATAGTCGCCTGGAGAGCGAGTCAAGTTTCAATCTGCAGAGTGAATGGCCAGGACCAAGTAGTCTACCGTCTCTGTCTCAGCAGTCGACAATGTATGATCCTGTCGATCCCGGAAAGCTCGGTCTTCACAACCACATGTCGCTGGACGATGCGTGGCCGTACCTGAAGGCAAAGCTATTGGCCATATTTGAAGGGGAAGACCTGCGTCTCCCCGTTGAAGACTTTAACAGAGTTGTGCAGATGCACATACAATGGTGCATGCATAGACGCTCACCAAATACCATGTTGGAGGATCTTCGAGAACTTTTGCACACGGGGTTCTTGTCGCTTGACCGGACATTACGTCAAACCTCAGAAGACCGATTTATACCAACGCTAGTTGAGCTCTGGATGTTTACCTTTACTTCCATACTGCCATATATGCAAGCCGTCTTCCTCCCACTCGATATGGAGGTGTCAGGGTGTGGTACACTTATGACCGGAGAGCAGGCACGGGACTTCTGGGGCGGAGCTATAGCGTCTGCATCTACTTCAGAAAGACCAGCCCGTGTAGCACCGGCACCAGCAGTTTTGGATGTTAGGAGGCTGGTCCTTATCGCCTACAGAGATACTGTCATTCTACCGCGGTATGAGACACTCAAGACAATATTTTCCCGACTATCTCTTGAGTTTCTGCCCTCGTCACTTGCAAGTATGGCCATGTCTTCACCCCCGGAAGCATCGCTGTCTACCTCCCCTTCTGAATCTTTCGGCCGGCCTGGCACAGCTATGTCTCTCGACCCATCTAATGCTTCTTACAATTCTACGAGTACAACCCTACTTGGTGAAGGATCAGCAGGCGGCCGTAGCCGTGCGATCAGTAACGTCAGCTTCGGCAGCCACGGGAGTGATGGTGGTCTACGGCCATTCACGCCGTCTGGTGGCGGGATCCCACCGCCGCCTTCTCTAGGTAGCCTACGGGAACGTGAGCAGAATGTTGAGGACTCCAAGCACATTACGGAGATGGTTGGTCGGATGTTGCAGTGTATGAGTGTTTTGTCGGGAGTGTCGGCGGGTGATGCAGGTGCAGAAGGCAATGAGAGGGTGGTAGAGCTGTGTAAGATGCTGAAGCTGAACTGGCTTGGAAGAGGAAGGACGGGAAGAAACAGGAGAGGCATGGTAGGCGGCAGGGTGAGAAGGGACGATATGAGAGATGAAGTTCGTGTCTAGCATCTTACGCCTAAGTTAGCGCCTGGCATGGTGATGAGCAATGTATTACAACCTAGGAACCAACATCTAAACTCCAGACACATGCTTAAGAATATAAATTTTCAGAGGTGATGCCAAAGGAGGGTCCACGACCAGCTATCTAGTCCCAATCTATCACCGCATAGCAAAAGGGGCTTGGTCTTGCCGATGTGGAATGGAGTTAGGCGAGCTTACCACGCGGTCATGATCTGGGTTGTCATGATACATCACCATCATGACACTGCAAAGCAAATGTACAGCACCAAGAGAACGGCACAAGCAACATCACAAAAGTGAAGCGAGAGACAAGAATCATGATCAAGAGATTTAATTGTGCTATCATATTTAGGACGCGGAGTAGTTTCCATGGCAACATCTAAAACTTTTTCACAGTTAGCTTCATGACCCATTAAAGAATAGTCGACAGCAAAAAGTGAAGATATGGTGTTTGATCAGACATCCAAGGAAGAATAAACCCTCATCTGTCCCAGAAAAGGCTCGATCGGGACTCGAGTGGAAACTGCGAATTAAGAGGAAATTTTCATCATGCAAAACGGAGCGGTTGTTGTGTGAAATAAAATGAGTAGAAACTTACGTTAGTTCTCAGAAAGCTTCGTGAAGCTGCTGGGTTAGTGATATGAGAATATCATATTGTTCAACTCTATAACAGCGACGTTAGCAAGGCTGGCGAAATATGCACGTGCTAGAAGGGTTGAGCGTGGTTGTGTAGTCAGACGTTGATACTGGCAAGTAACAGGCCTAGGGCCCGAATACAGAACTTCTTCATGGTCGATTCAGTGGAGAAAAGAAGATGTAACTAGTGTCATCATGCAGAGGGGAGGCAGTGCTGGGAGGCAGAATTGAGGGACGGGTGATGCTTACCATTCAAGGGCAGATAGATTGGTCGCGAGGCTGCAATGAAAATTTTGCTAGCCAAACAAACCGCCAAAAGCAAACA
This sequence comes from Fusarium subglutinans, assembly GCF_013396075.1. NCBI lineage: Eukaryota > Fungi > Ascomycota > Sordariomycetes > Hypocreales > Nectriaceae > Fusarium > Fusarium subglutinans. The sequence goes on from NW_023502136.1 coordinate 148,493, forward strand.
TCCATCACAACCAACACATCGGCGAGTCGCTCAAGCGAATCCGTTCAAAATCAAAACAGCTGCTCCAGGAAGACAGTCGTCGTGCGATCTCGCGCGTTGTGCTCGTGTGAGGAGGTAGAGAAGGCGGTTTGTTGTTGTTGGGAAGGGTTGAAGGTTGGGGGAAGAAAATTAAGAGCCGCATCGAGAGAAGATATTGAAAGACAGTGCAGAAAAATTTGTCACTTGCGCGGCACTGTGCAAAGTTCACGTGACCGGCGTCTTGTCCTCTTTCGATACTAGCGGCGGAAACCAGTTCAAGGCCCGCTTCAACATCGCGATAGATGCATGAAGCAATTTGTCTTGTCCTCCCTCCTCCACCTGTGATGGATGGATCATGGATGGATAATAATGGATTGTCTGTCTTAGAATAAATAGGCTAATCAGCTCGTGGGCGTTCTCACGTCATGATTCTGTGAGATTCTGCCAACCTTTCTTATTGAAAGATGTGCTACCTCAGTATTGCTTTTTCTGTGGAAGTCAAAATTTGATTACTCACTTTTCTTCTTCTTTTTTGCATTTGGAGGAACAGCCACAGTCAAGTTGCCAACACACATCGCAGTTGAAGATCAACGCCGGCACGTAGGTTGAGATTTGGGACATCCCGGTTCTAGGGACCTTCGCGTGTCGTCAGGGATCGTAGGGAAGATTCGCTATAAGGGGGGAGTTGCTTCAAGTTTTACGTATAATATTTTCCTATCGAGTAGCTCATTCGAAGGCTTACTGGAGACAAATTAAGGGGACCAGCAGCTGTCAGGTTTGTGTCCTTTATTGGCTGCTTTGTTTCGTCAATGCCGGATCCGCACAAGTATCATGCTTCATTAAGTGCATAAACATCCACTCTTATCTCGGGGCCCTGGTCCGAATTCGCCGACAAGTTTATCCACTTCCTGCACGTCAACGAATCAGAATCACCTCTACAACTATGCAGCCCCACCCGCCCAACTCTGCCAGACGCAAAGGTCAAATGGCTCCCCAAAAGTCTACGACCCAGAGATTGTGACAGAGAACGAGCGAGTTGAGTGAGATCTCCCCTGGTCTGTAAGAGCAAGCCCGTCGATCATTATCGAATCTCTATCGGCATCGAATGTACGGAGTACCTCGACGCAGTCACTGCCACCCTGAGATCTCTTGTCAGAGAGGATAATCGCAGACAAGCCAGCGAGATCTGAGATCTACTTTTTTGAACTCACGTTCTCTTGGTCTTATACCGACGGCCCACGCCTTGGGTCGACATCCGCTTGCTGCTTGCCTTGCCTTGCTTCCATGGTTCCGTCTAGTCCACAGGCTCCCTCTCATTAGGTAGATTACAACTGGACAACCACCAGCAGCACCCTTCCTTTACTCGAGTGTCTGCCAACTTCTCCCACTTCTTTTCTCCTTCTTCTCTTCCTTCCTATTTTCGACCAACATTCAGCCTGGCTGAATCTCAAATTTACCAACCACCCCCGTCACGTCAGATTTCAACCCCGGTATCTTGCGTGCGCCCTCTACTTTTCCTGTCAGTCAGCTCAACGTGCGTACCTGAGTACCGGGTCCGCCGTCGCATTATCAAAGCCCAGCCCAGCCAGGCCCAGCCAGGCCCTTAGCAGAGACAGCCCAGGCAGAGCAGACTTCTAGGAACTCAGAAGCAGACGACAGTATCCGCTCTACAGTTTTGTACCGTACCGAACCGTACCTTACTGAACCTAATCGCACCCGCGGGAGACCCTCCAGCCCAGCCCAGCCCAGCCGCCCACTCAACCACGGCCCAGTCCCCGTCCGTCCTTGCGACTCCCATTCTTTCTCCCCATCCCCGTACTGAAAGCGGATCAACCCTTTTTGTGGCATCGCTCCCGTGTCTTCGCATTGCCTTCTCCTGGGTCCCCGTCTTTCGACGGATCTACCAATTCCTTTCTCAACGCCTCGATTTGCGCTCTTTTTGGGCCTCACTTTTTCCAGGCCGTCCCGTGGTTTACTTGTATCAACCTTTTCGCTGGTCCCGGCCTTTGGAATCTCGTGACGTGCCACTCGCCCCATCGTCACCTTATTCGCCCACGACCTCCTCTTCCCCCCCGTCGGCTTTGTTCTCGCTCTTGTCCACATTCGCAGCGCGAAACCACACCACCAAATAATTATATTTTCCCCTCGCCGATGCCTTGACGGTTCCTATCGCCTCGACCCTCTACGGTTCCACAGCGGAAAACTCAATAGTCACACTTTTGATCTATATTCCCTTGTCGTTTTTGGTGTCCGTCACGATCACTATCGCACCGTGCACCCAGTCCTGTCTCGTCGCGACACGCGAAATACCTATTACAGACATCCTCAGCCTCTCCGAGTATCCGACAATCGTCTTGCGCGCACCCATTCGCGTCGTCTGGCAATCCCACTTCATTCCCATCGTTTGACGTATGCGATAGTATATCAACGCGATCGTCGATATCCACGCCGTGGATAATCGACCCGACTACTTGATCATGATGGCAACAAGTATGGGCCCAAATTTCTCTGGGCATCCTGCTGGCATGGGGCATCCAGGTGTCGCCGGCCACCCCATGGGACCTGGTGGCATGCCTCACAACCCGGGTCAGCAAGGTGCTCCTGGTGGAATGCCTCATCAATTCGGGGGACCTATGGTCTCTGCTCCCGGAGCACAAGTAAACCCTGCCCTCATGGGCGGTATGCCACCGGGTGCGAACCCAAATGCTCATGCTTTGCAGCACCTCAATCCCACCGCGCAGCAGCAAATGCTTCAACAACAGCTCCAGCAACAACATTGTATGTGATACCCTACTGGCACTGTCCTTGACATCCCTGTCCCTGCGCAAGCGCTAATTGGCTCATTCACAGTTGGTAATCCGCAAGCGATGGCTGCGATGCGACAGCAGCATCATCTGCTTCAGCAACAACAAGCGCGACAACTCATGGCTCAACAAGCTTTCGTTCAAGGTAACGGTATGCCCGTGGGCATGGCTCAGTTTAGCCAGCTCAACCCTCAGCAGCTCCATCAACTCAGAAGAGGCTTGGCTCCGGTAAGCCAATTGATAACCAAGCTGTCATTCGCGTCTTTTCAGCTAACAAATCAGGGACAGCATCCACAAGCCCAAGCGATTATGGCCCAGCAGCTTGCTCTGCAACAACATCAACAGCAACAGCAACAACAACAGCAACAGCAACAGCAACAACAGGTTGCTCATGCTCAGCAAATGCAAGCTGGGCCTAATCCAGGCCAACCGATGCAGATGAACGCTCAGAGCATACAAGCTATGCAGCAAAATCAGCTCGCTCTTCAAAATCAGATGGCCAACCAACAGGGTCAACAACCCCAGGGACAACCTCAGCCTCAACCCCAACCACAACAGCAGCAACAGCAGCCTGGCCAGCAACAGCCTCAGCACACCCCTCAGCAATCATCACAGGCTGGTACACCCGCTCCCACTGGGCCTCAAACACCAGCTCAGACGCCCAGTTCAACTCCTGCTCAGCCTTCTCAACTTCCACCTGGACAGAGCCAACCCCAGGTGCCACAAACTCCTGCTCAACCACAAGCTCAACCGCAGCCTCAGCCCCAGGCACAGTCACAATCGCAGCCACAAGCCCAGCCTCAACAGCATCAGATGAGCGCCACGACCGCGCAGCAACTTGCAATTCAAAGCCAAATTCTCCAGCAGCAGCGACGAGATAGCATGAAGGGCCAGTGCTTACTAAAGCTGATGCAATTCAGCGAACACTTGAGTGGCTTTCCTGTAAGATATATCGTGACGGATTCCTCAACGACAAGCTAACAAGAGATCTCTAGGGCTCAAAGGGCCGAGATGACCTTTCCTACTGGCACGGCTTTGTGATGCGCTTCTTCTCACCAAATGGCGTCTTTCGTCATTCATTACATATCACCGACGCCGAGGATACGACCGATAAGCAATATGAAATCGCTTATCCTGCTATTGCTCGATACTTCCACACGCATTTTGGCAGCGGCGTGAAGAATATGCAGTTGATCATGGATAAGGGTGTGACAGATCGGCCTCTTCCTGGCGATTGTCACTGTATCGAGAATTCGAAGGCTAGTTTCGTTTATTGGTTCGAGACTGGATCTCACGTAAGACATTCTGACTGGTCTGAGTAAGTGAGTTAGTCACTAACGTGGTGATAGTTGGTCGCTAGTGGTACGCTCCGAGCACAATTCGACGCTGAACAAAAGATCGAACTATTCGAGTTCCTCACCACGAGTCACGACGAATTCATATCACGAAAACAGGTCATTGATGCCGCGAAGCCCGCTCACATGTGGATGAAGGAATGGCACAAAACTAACTCACAGGATGGCAAATCACCCGAATTGTCTAAGAAGGGCAAGGGTCGACAGTTGAAGTCACCTCAAACCCAGCCACCAGAGGTCCTAGTTGACCTGCCGGATTCGGCTGTCAACAGCAAAGGTGTGACTGAAGCTGTCTTCCAGTTTCTTGAGGTAGGGACAGCTCACTCAACGTAAGTAAGAGTGACGCTAATGAATAATGTCCAGATTGTTGAAGTGATGGGACAGATGAACCCATTATTCCAATTTTACCATTCGAACCCCGGCCTAGGACCGTACCAAGCCCTCGATCAGTATGTGTCAACACAGATCAACGGAGTTCCCCCCAATATGAACGGTCAACAAATGCCCCCCGGGGCCCGTACGCCGAGCTTCGGGCAATTTCCCATGGGTGCAAGCCCAGCCGCGGCTCATATGAATCTCCCTGGATCACCACACATGGGCAGCCCAGCGCCCGGACACATGCAAGCCCCCGGAATGCAGATGCAGCAAAGCCAGCAGGGCACTGGCTCCAGCGGTCCCAGTGCAAACACATCCCCCGCCTCGAACAAGCGCCGACGGCCATCAGCAGTGAAAGAGGAGGATGGATCTGGAGCACCTACGCCTGCTGCCAATGGAATGCCACGTAATGCCAAACCGCCTACACCAAGGATGCCAAAGCGTCTCAAGGGAAACCCGCCAGCCCAGTAAGGGATGGGCTGCTTGATTATCTCGCACATCCAGATATTTGAGTATTATTCAGCATTACTTTGCATGGCGGCGTCGGTTCGTGTTTGTGTTTGCCATAGGCCTGTCTGGGAAAGATATTTTGGTGTGACGGAATGAAGGTATTTTGAAAGACGTGTATTTCCACACACATATAATCTTGACTGTATCTGTCAATGCATAACGGATGCTCTTGGGAGGCCCCTTCTTGGAGCACACCTTTTCACTGTCCAGTCATCTTTATTTGGGCAGTGAATTGGAGACACGGATGACGAGACCAACGCATGTCGGAACATGCACATAATGATAGTAAACGACATCGTCATGGGTCTGTTTCTCGAGCATCAAAGCCCACCAATAGAGGGGAATGGGGGATGAGGGGATTAATTTGGGTACCGTGGTTGAAGTTACCTACTCTTGTATGACTACAGAGGCCTGGGGCACAGGCTGGCGTCTAAAGTCTTGACTACCCTTACTTGTTTTTGTCATCTGCATTGCCTTTGTCTTGTTTATTTATCTGAAAAGGACGCTCAGCAAGTAACTAGATGTATATGGTTGGGGGAGTTCGGAGACACTGGTGGATTGGTCGAGCATGCTGTTGCCATCAATGGTCGTGTTAATTTAAGAGCTAAAGACCCAAATCACCGGGGAAAGGAGCTGTGGTTGTGCCGTGTTGCGTTGCGTTGCGTTGCGTTGACTTGTGAGCAGTCTGATGGCGCGAGGATGGATCATGAGTTTATTCAGATTATACCTAGGCTAAATATGGAGTTTGGTCTTTACGATGTTAATTCGAATTATCTGTCTGTCCAAGTCTTTGCTTTATCTTAGTGTTGACGGTTGGTCTATGGTGCTTGACAAGTGTCTAATAAAGCAACATTTGGGGCAGAGGTTCACTGTGCCATAGAGTACAACCCAAAACCCGATATTGCACGAAACAGGAGTGAGTCAGAGTAATTCGACATGAACCAATGTTTCCAGGTATTCACTACCGAGAAATAGTGTCCATTATCGGGTATTCTGTTGAATTCTTGTGCCGCTTGTGATGAGACAGCATTAGACGAGGCAACTAGCAATTCCATGAGCATATGAGATGATGATGTTATCGATACATTTTAATGCGAGAATGAATAGCATGTGAGTTCCCTTTCCTGGAATATTCTTGCTTTTATTGCATACATCAAGTTCCAACAAATGTCCCTCCCTTTGTCCCTAAACTGCACCTCGCCGGTCGTCCAGCTTCATCGCAATGTTTGTTGGTGTCACTGTCCTTATACTCAATCAGTACTCAATTTGCTTGGCCGGAGATAGAGCTGAATGAACGTACTGGAGTATGTGCTCTCACGCATTGTTTTTGAACCACCAGCCAGAGGTCTTCTTGGCCTGGAGGTGCTCACCACGAACGGAGATGTAGCACTTGAGCGCTCCTCTAGACGAAGCCATCATCTCCTTGAGAAGAAACCACTCAAGCTCAGAGCGAGCCATGATGTCTGTCTTGGTGACGAGACCGCGATAATGCCACTCCTTGTCGCTAGGTCCAAGTGGGTAAATCTTGCCGCCATAGGTCCAGTACAGCGTAGCAGAGATGAGCTTGGGACGGCGGACTTGGCGACTGAGACGATTCTTGCTGGATCCCTCGACGACAGGGAGCTTTTCCCGCAGGAGGTTGAGAAGATGAACCCTGGAGGTATTGAGAGGAATGTTCAGAGGGGCCGGGAGAGGATCCCACGAGCCGGTGAGAGTGCTGTCATGGCAAGGATCATGAACAATGAGATCAAACTCGAGCTGCGAAACTGGTGGGAGAGGCGTAAGAGGCTTTGCATCACCATCACCGGGGGGTTTGTCGGTTGAGCTGCTCAGAGCCGAAGGGAAGCTTTTGGCCTTGAGTGGATGATGCGCAAAGGGCTCTTGGGCAGTGATGAACAAGTCCATTGTACTTGGTAACTCTGAGGTCCAGAGTTTGAAGGACGCAGTGAGATGAGGCTAAGATAACGATGATGAGAAGGCTGAGGAAGCGGAGGTGGTGTGTGCGTGCAATTCAGGCCACTTGAGATGTTATTGAAGTGAGGGATCGTGTTTTAAATGCTGCGCCAGAGACTCGGCTCTTCTTCAGTGAGATAGGGGTTTTGCTTCTGATGAGTGCGCAGAAAAGAGCGAGTGTTGGCGTGAATCTGAGCTGGCCAGGGGCTGACAGTGACAACTTGGCTGAGATGCTTCCGAACAACACATGATCACAGTCACAGTCACAGTTTGAGGGATCCATTTGCGTTACAGGCTTCAGGTGCTATCAATGTATTCAGAAGAAACTAGAATGAGGAGGTCGATCTAATGCTTCATATCTGTTCACTGCTTGACCGTTTGCAAATCCCCTTATTCCTCCGTGTCATCAGGCTCCACGCTTGCAACTTTAGGCATTTTAGGTGCTGGCTCAGGATCAGTTGCCGCAGGGGTAGTATCGGTTTCTGGTTTAGCTGACTCAGGCACGGCGGTATTATCTCCTGTGTTCGAAGGTTCAGGCGCATCGGTGTTGATGACATCCGTTAAAGAGGTTGATGATGGTGAAGGCTGACGAGCGACAGGAGGAGCAGGCGGAGTATTGTCAGTCGAGTTATTCTGGTTGCTGTCAGCGGTGTCATTTGAGTTTCCGCTCGGGGGAGTACTCTGATCGTTATCGGTTTGTTGGGCCATAATCTTAATAGGCACATAACCATGCTAGAGAAGTCTATTAGCTATCTCCTTCTCCTCAACCACTTCCCTCTAGCCGATGCACTTACATCGACCAAGATAAAGGCTCCGTAGTTATTTGCTACTGTGTCCACCATCAACGTATGGAACTCTGGGGTTGTCATATCGCCAAATGACACCTTCTTCACAAGATCTGACGGTGAAACAGGTCCATCTATTGGGTTGATAGTGAGAATTGAGCGGTAGCTTCTGGTGAGATAGAGTGTGCAACGCCGGGTGTAAGCATTTCCTAATCCATGCTGTTCAGACCACCAGGTTAAGTTTCCTAGCACTGTTGCTCGAGCTGGAGGATGGTTGTAGCAGGCATCGTTCGAGGCCAGAACAGTTCCTGCACGGTGGTAGATGACCTTGATCCTGATGGGTGGAGAAAAGACAGGCCGATACAGTGGAAGTAGCTGAACAGGTGTTATGGTGAATTGTGGTAGAACAATCGGTGTCGTGGGTACATTCATGTAAACTGTTGGGAGGATGTAGTTCCCGAAGATGCGGAGTTGAAATAGGAAAGCCATAGTTGTCGAGCTTTGGGGTAATGGGGAGAGTTGACAGACAGACAAGGCATCGTGGTTTCTGGTAGAATTTACTACTTTAAATATATGAAATGGTACGACTACCTATGGGACGTTTAGTCACGGTGGTCAAGTTGGGTTCGTGATGATATGCTTGGTGTTGATGGCTAGTGCTTGGTGTCACTCACTACCTACACTGTTCAGCCTCTGTGAATACATCTCGTTCAGCCAAGTCCAGCTTGTGATTGAATGCATTGACAAGGCTGGCCGCTTTTGTCTTGAATTTCTTTTTAGTGGCCTATAGGTATGGGTAGATATTTTATTTCATGTATCATCCCCAAGAGTACCTAGGTGAGTTATTGAGATGATTGCGTTTGACAGGTAAGGTAGATGAAGTACTCGGGACTTGAATCCATCAGCAGCCAATGGTAAGACATGATAGCAAGCATCTTAAATATGCATAGGTAGTATGTAGATATGTATATCAACTTCCTAGGCAATGGTCATCCATCTTTGAACTGGCACCGCTTTATAAGTGGATATGTACTACCTACCTTAGGTACCTTACCTATTGTCAGGTAGGTATGATAAAGGGACTCTTCAGATGACAAAAGCATACTCGTTTATTGGAAAGTGCCACCATTCGCGCCTGCTCTGTATATCAGACCAGCTCCTGCCGACATCGAAATTGATAGCTTCTCCCTTGGAAGAATTGCATGTCCAATGTTAAATTCCTCACCCTCCAACCCAACTCAGTCCAATCGACCACTCTCTCTACTCTCCCTTGTTGTTTAATAACCATTGGCCTAGCGCAAATCGCTCCGATTGTCAGATCTAGATTCGGCAATTGCATGACGGCAGAGACAGATCCTAGTTGGCAATTGCCTCTGACGTATCATATCACACTAAGATCGACGGGCCTTGGTGCGATGCCTTTCCTTGGCTTGGCCTTGTCTTCACCAAGCAAGTCAAGTCCCCCGCGCCCCGATAAGCTCTATCCATCGCTTGCTGTATCCGCCAATTTGAGCAGCGTTAGAGCTGTTGTTACTGTTCCATTGCTGTGGAGCGGATTGAGGATAATGACATAACTAGACGCCAACACTGGCTCAAATGTCACGAATGCGCTCTTGACAAGATGCCTCGGCAATTACAATGCCGTGGACTAGTCAACGGGGGTGAATGGACAAAAGGGCCCTCCCTCCTCCTCCCTGCAGCTTTGTTGTTGCAACTGGGCTCTATCCCTACCTACAGTAGGTAGGTACAGAAAAGAAAAACTCAACCGAAGCGGTGACAATCAACACCCTCTTCACCGTCAGACACCACTGGACTCGGTAGGTAGCCAGGTGATATTAAAAGTTACTAACCCTCCACACCATCGGACTTCCACAACAGGAGCGCCACGTCCTCAACGTCCAGTCTTTAGTCCAGGATCAGCCTCTGGACGACGCTACCACTACAGCGTGCATTGCACCGGTCCTTCTGTTCCGCGTAACCCGCCTCCTCGACAAACCCTCAGCTTGCCGTGCAGTGCAGAAATGCCCTGATACGGACATCGAAGACTCGGTGGCGTGGGGATCGTATTTTGCTTCTTGCAACACTTTCGTGGTATTCGACATTGATTTCGACTCGGTCTTTTGGCTTTGGCAAACCGAGACGAGACCCTTGCTACAAAACCTCGAGATCCATCCGACATTTCGACCTGGTGGTCAATCGTGTGCACCACTCACCACTCACCAACCATCTAACCTCTTACCTCTGATCACGTCAGTAGCCATGATACAATGAAGGGGGGCGGGCTGCTTATTCCACCATGGTTCGAATACCACGAGCCAAGTTGCTCTGACTGGGCCATTGTCAGCATCGCCTTTGGCATGACTCTGTGTCTGGCAATTTTTGGTCTCATTCGCGTGGGCATTCAAACTTATCATCAATGGAAGCGCGCACAGAGAATTACAACGTATATGGTCTTGATATGGCTTGAATTGGTTTCCAGTGCTATTATTGGAGGTCTCGGCTGGGGTTATGTTCGAGGGACTATTCGCCCAGGGTGAGTCTTTGGTTGCTCAATCTCTATTTTCAATGATATCAATTTCGACGATTAACCATATCACTTCAAGGTTCTTAATATATTTCTTCATCTGTATGTTCGCTGGCTCAAATTTTCAGTCCTGGGCTAATCACTACAGTGCTCCTTTGGGTATTTCAAATCCATTGCATTATGCAAATCATTGTCAACCGAATAGCCCTCCTCCATGTTTCACCGACCATCGTTCGACGACTAAAATGGGGAATATTTATTATTCTGGCACTTATTAACGTTTCAGTCTTTTGTATTTGGATACCGGCTCGACTGCAAATCAGCCAGACTTATATCGACATCAACAACATTTGGGACCGAATCGAGAAAGGGATTTTTGCGGTTATTGACCTAGCTCTGAATTTCTACTTTGTCTATCTTGTCCGCTCGTCCCTCATATCGTACGGCCTAACCAAGTATGTGGTGTTGTATCGCTTCAACCTGGTGATGGTCATCGTCTCCATCTCGATGGACGTAAGTGTTCACTATTCAACACTTTTTATCCCGACTGACACTTGAATAGATTCTGATCATTGGGTCAATGTCACTACGGAATACATTTCTGTATGTTGAAACGCCCGTGTATTACCCATCAGCTAATGGTCGTGCTAGATACGTCGAGTTTCACCCGCTTGCATATCTCGTCAAGCTTCATATCGAATTGTCGATGGCCGAGCTCATTGCCAAGATCGTCAAAGCCTCCGGGCCAAACCTCGCTCCTTGTCGCTGCACTTGCCATGACAATCCAAACCATACATTCCTCCATCAACTACAATCTCGGCATAGTGCACCTGCAGTTCCCAGTGTGACTGCACCAACTACTGGAAGATTCCGTCGCTCTTGGCCGATGTCCAAAGCCACACGCAACAGGGAGAAGCGCCGCGGAGGAACCCGATCACAAACTCCGTCTTTGACCAAGAACATAGTTTCAAAGAAGCGGCAAAGTACCGAAGAAAATCAGCCGAAACAGGAAGTCTGGAAATCTGACACCAATACCGGTACAGACTGCGCCTCGCACAACTTGCCGAGTTCTACAGGACAATCGAACGAAAGTTCACACGATCATAATGACTGAAGCCATGACGGAGAATCACGTAAGCGAGCATCTTCCCCATGCCTCTGAACGTTCTGCCCTACGAGGCCAAATCAGGTGGTCATGGTAGGTTTGGAACGAACACGGCGCACTATGACTCCAGAGGGTTCAGAAGATATCAATACGAATGACTCAGGAAAGACTGAAGGATATGAAAGGCCCTTTCTATGGACGCTGTCTAAGAGGTCGATTTGACTTCGATGAGTCTCCAACACTTTGTTTCGGTACCAAAAGCGACCCCTGCTCTTCTTCTCCGCGGTCTCCACCTCGGTAAGCCTGATGAGATAGTGCTGGGGATGTCGAGGGGCTGCTCTCTGATGCCATAATCCGCACAGGAGCCTACCAGACTTGTGCGATGGTCGGATGTTGAACAATCGTTTAGCAATTATCAGTTGGGGAGATGATGTTGATCCATGATCTCAGTATGTCCAGTCCCTCCCAATCGTTCTCGCGATTTATTGTACTAGTAGACCATTGTCTCACACATGAGTTAAGGGAACCCGAAATCTTTAATACCACGAGGGCAGAAAGGCATCCTAGTCATTACGTGGGACACAATAACATCCTAAACAGGGGATCACAAAACCTGGCATCTATGCCAAGCATTGCCACAATAGTTTAAATTTGTCCTCAACTACCCGTATCGCCAAACTTCAGTTCAATAAATTGATAATGGCTCTCATGTCGAGCCATTATGATTATGATTTGTCTTGTTCATGTGCTTCGATCTCACTTTTATAGAGACGCTAATCATTATCCAGCCTGATCCGCCATCAGACAACTAGCAAAAAACGCCGTGAATCCTGTACAGAGCCGTACCGAAGCCTTACCATTGTGTCTTTCGTGACACTATGCCGTGTATGTTTTGTTCCCATACCCTAAGTTCCTGCGGATATCGTACGAGCTCTCCTCTTCATAGCAAGTAGTCATAGAATGCTCCTCAAAAATGCGTTGCCGTGTCATCGTACCCCCAAATCTGTTCCATATGCACGCTCATTTTAAATCGTAACAATCATCCATCGGGCGCATGTTCGCCGTATACTCAAGTACAGGTCGTAGGACCCTTGTGAAACTTGACAATGTTGTATATGGTATTACATGACACCAGGGGCTGGGTTCTCGTGCTTAGCGGTGCTGCCCTTGCCTCTCCAGGTGCTGACAGCAGGAATGTTGGCCTCATAGCGAACTTCCTCGGTACCGTAGGCTCCTGGGGTAAGTTTGATCAAGGTGTGTAAGGGCACATTCATCCAAGGGCTCTTAGACTGATCCTTCTTCATGAAGTATGCATATATACATCGTAGCACAGCTTGGTGGGTGACGATAAGGATATCTTCACTTCGCTCCAATTCCATGATGATGGGCTCAAGGCGGATAACAACATCGCGGTACGACTCTCCGCCACGATATCGATAGTTGTACTTGTCTTCATCACGAGCGGCGAAGTCCTCGGGATATCGGTCCTTGATCTCCTGGTAGGTCAATCCGTCGCATACTCCTGAGTCGAGCTCATCAAGCGCCTTCCACTGGAGTTGATTGTAGTGCTGGGGAAGGAAACGAGAAGTAGCAATGGTGCGTCGCAAAGTTGAGGTCCACACTGTTAGTGGTCGATCGTCCTACCAAGTGTTAGCCACATAAAAAATGTTAGGGTGCGACTGGACTTACACCAACTGATTTTCGGACGAGCTCAGGAAGTTTTCTGGCATATTGTTCACCACGAGGAGAGAGGAGTGTATCACCGCCAATTCTTCCGTCAATGTTATACAAGGACTCGCCATGCTATAAAGATTGTTAGTGACTGATTTGAGCGTATAACGGAATCGCTCTTACTCTTGATAGCCAAACTGAACGAGGGCGAATGTGTAGATTCATGAGATAGTACACGATGCGACTTTGGAGATAATCTCGGATACGGCTGATGATGACTTGCTTACCGACATCCATGATCTTGAGGTAAGTTAGGTGAGACTCTTTACCATCAGCGTCAATGGTGCAGTACACCTTCTCGTAGTTGCGAATGCGGTTACGGAAATCGAGGGCGGCAGTCTCAGGGTCCTGTCCGCGGTAGTCCGGGCTGGTAGTCTTGACGTCTCGGATATTGGCCATGATGAGCTCTTCGTCGTCGCACTTGCTCTCGACAAAGAGAACCTCGATACCGTTTTCGTTGCAGACCTCGAGAACCCACTTGCGGCGTTCCAGAGTGGAATTGGTAGCATCAAGAATACCAACAATGCCGCCAGATCGAAACCAAGCGAGCATGTCAGCAACAGCAGCCTCGGCGGCAGCACGACGAGTGCGTTCTCCTTCGGGATTGTTGATATCGAAAAAGTCGGCCGTGGGTTGTGGTGCATCATTGCGGCGGTAGTTGCCAACATTGAAAGTCTGTGCAGGGATGGAGAGCCACTGAAGATATCGCTGAGCTGAGAAGTTGGTCAGCTTTGATGGCGCATGATGCAGATCAAGGTGCAGATAGAAATAGAACATACCTCTTTGGGCAATATAACTCTTGCCTCGGGCTGGTAGGCCGACCATGACCACGCAGATCCTGGTATCTTCGGCCTGAACGCCGGCACCGTTAGTTCGAGAAGGCATCGTGGCTGACGATTTGCGACAAATGGGATGTAAGTTGGTTGGGCGGGAATGGGAATTGAAAGCGACTGCTACTGAGCAGAGCAATCAAGGTTCACAAATGAGAGCCAGGCACTGATAAAATCTGATGAAGCTCCAATACTGCAAAGGCATCAAACAAAGAAGGGGATGAGATTGGAATGACGATAATCTAATCGAAGACGAGTGATAGAATGTGGGAGTCAGAATGTTAGCGGTTGCTTGAGCCGAGGCAGACTCTGCAGAGGGGAGGGTGAGTGAGGAGAATGGAAAGAGCTGGGTGAGTTCTTTCCGACGACTGAATCCGAAGATAGCCAGCCAGTTGAGATCAGACGAGGAAGCCACGGGACGTAGATGAATGGTATGTTCCTTCCCAACGGAGTAGATCCACGTCGACGGGATGATACGCCAAATTGACCCCAATCGAGTGGTCTCAATGCAACTTTGCTCGATGCAGTAAATAGAGGCAGTCGAAGCTTTATCCGTCTGTATATGCAGCCCAAAGTTGAACTGGCCGAGAAGAGCAAGACTCAGATGAATTTGATGTGATCTGCAGTAAAGGCACCCGGGGCAAGGGAACCAAGACTTCGGGGAGAAGCTGTTTGAGGATGAGGTGGGGGATAGAGTGAGGGGTCGAAAAGAGGGCGAGCGGTCTATGTATGAAAGGAAAAGAAATTGAGAAGTATGGACAGCAGCTGTTTTAACTAGTTGCTCTGTAGAGTAGCAAACCGTGTCTGGGGTAAAGTAGCGTAGCGAATAGCCCCAGGGGACAGGAGGTCAATGAGGATAAGAGAGGTCAAGTGACAGAGGTCCAAGGTGAAGTAAGGTAAGGGTATGCAGGCTAGGGGAGGAAAGAAAACACAAAACCTTGACCTTAAGCGATAAAAATGTTTAGGTAAATTCAGCCTAAGTTTAGGGAATCTTTGATAAGTAGCACCCTAGATCAATCCGGTGTTTTCTTGCTCCCCGAGGGCAGGTAGCTAAGGCAAGGTAAGGTAAGGTAAGGTGAGGTAGCTCGGGATGAAGATGGAGTCGTGGTTTTGAGGCTAAGAGAGGGACCCAACCAGCTGAGTATCACACTTGATACGGTGCAGCTTATCGCTGCTATAGCAAGAAAAAATTACCTGTCCCTTAGTCCAGGCAACCGAGTTTGCTCCATCACAAACACGAAAGAAAGAAAGAAAAAATCATGTTGAGCATGCGGCTTGCATCGTCTTTCTCAAGGTCGTGGCTCCATCATGAATGACGATGGAATGGATACAGGCCAATGGGATTACGTCGTTGCCCCGCTAAAGCCCGCGGTTCTGATCCACTGTCGCGGGCCAAAACTCCCCCGCCGCCGCTCGGATGGACGCCGTGCGTGTCTGTAGAGGTCCCGGGACGGTCGAGAGGCCCTGTAAGGTGGCTCGGAGACGGTCCTGTAGGGGAGGACAGAAGGTCGGGTGCTCCAAGAACACCCCTGAAATCTGACTTCATCATGTCCCTTCCGGTCTCTTACCGGGGGAACCTCCACTCTGCAAAATTTCCATTTCCCTTTGCCGATTAGATGGTGGGGGAGGAAACCCGCAGACCTGCCAGAGTCCTGTAGAGTGCTGTACGTAGCCACTAGCTCAACCTTCGTTGCAGCTGTCTCATGGTGACCTGCCTCCGGATCCTCCCGGCATGGCCCCGGAGACAGCAACCAGATATCAGGCATTTAAGGGCAATTTTCGGCGTCAAAAGCTCAGAAAGATGGTGTTGAAGGTATGCAGTAGCCACTGAGAATATTGCCCCTGGTTGTGTGAATTTAGGCATTTCACCCCAGACACCGACAAGACGCCGAGCCCAGAACCGACCGAGTCAGTTCCAGTAAACAGGCATTGATACTGGCATTGGCGTGGATATCGATAGATCCAAATCTCATCACGCTTGCTCCGTGCTCTTACCCTTCCTTACCCAGGCCGTCAGCCTCAATTCACGGTCAACTGTAACTGCTCGCCTAGGTCCGTCTGTCTGGGCGCAACTACAGGACGGTACGGTATGCTGCAGGAACCGCCACCAGACGCCGCTCACGAGACCTATGCTGAGCTCCGGGTCTGTCCGGATTGGCACCACTGGTATCATGTCGTATCGTGTTGTTGCGATATCATGACTTGCAATTCCTTTTTGAAGGTCCCCAGGTGCCGTTTTCTGGGGTACGTTGTCGGCCGATGTTTGCATTTCCAACGCATGTTATATATGGGGTCATCCGTCTTCTGACCTATCTTCCATTCGATTTGACGTTGTGATATGATGCGAGATACACCTTGAACCTATTTCTCACTCGAGCTCCCAGACTTTCCCGACGTGGGGTCCCCTCACCCCAGGTTTAGTTGCTTTTTGCGGCTTTCTGTCGTGTTGTGCTGCTGCCCTTACACCGCCTTGCAGCCTCACGATAACGAAATTTGGTGGATCGGATTCGTTCGCTTGAACACTGACAATGAATCAAAGAAATGATTTATCTCGTACCTTGCTAAAGGCAAAGGTATTCGCACGACCCCTCGTCCGCACAGGTGACGGAGGTCCAGCTGCGACACCTCTCATAATGTTCTTGTGCTTCGGCCCGTAATGTCAGACGTCGATGACAAATGTTGAAGTGGTAAGGTTTTTTAATCTCTCTCTGGTGATCCTGTATCCGAACCAAACAGGACGGGGTATGTTAGTCCAGGATGTCTTTTAAGTTGAGTCTTGTGACTCAAGTCGAATGCTTGACTTGTGACGGAGGCAATCGTGAACTTGTAAAGATGGATGACGGCTAGAAACAGCATGATAACTAATAAGTAGCGACCACGAACTACCTTCCATTGCGGGTTATCGCGATAAGCATCCCACACAACATCACACGACGAATCACGTTCCACTGCAGATACACGATGGTGTTTGCATTGGAGCTTTTCGCTGAGAATTCCACTTGGGCCCTGGTCGTAGGGAGAAGAAGACTTCTGTCTGTCAATCAAGTGCCAAAATAATTGGCCATAGACCATAACTAGTTTTCACTAAATATACTTGATCTTTTTGTCGCTTGGAATATGTTCCCAAGTTTTCTTGCCTGCTCTTGTCTGGTTTCGATATGAATTTACATGGAGATGAGATCAGATACCAAGACATTCTAGGGTCTCACTCATCACTTAATGAGAATTCCACAAGTATTGACTAAGATCAAAGCCGAATTTTATCTTGTGACGACTGATAATGTCGCTGTGGGATGATGCTGTATAAGTGGCAACAGACCAGAGACCCCCATATGCTTCAAGCACCGGTTCTTTTTTCTGTCTGAATTAAACCACGATTATTAACTGCAAGAACTGAGAAATGAAAGCTGTGAGATCGTTCTCAATATAACTTTTAGTGATAAAAACCACTGTAGGGATAGGTAGGAAAACCGTAAATGCCAACCCAAAGACAAGCATAAACAATCGATCCAAGCCATCGATCCCTATTGTATTCGTACGATTAAAAAGAGAAAGACAACAGCCCAATGCGACCCGCAGTCTTCTGATTAGACTATTTTGAAGGTTAGTATTCGTCTTCAAGCAGATGTCGAAGCCCGGTGTTGGGTTTAAGGAAGTAGACTGTCATCTAGAATAACGAGACAAAGTCTTGCTTCGCAAGGTAGCGTCAATCTTGTTCATATAACCACCAGATGCATGATGGTAACAATTTCTGCTTCAACCAGTATATTTTACACCTTTAACATTCTGCCTCTACAGGGCTACATCCCTTGTTTTCTCCTTAGGTGACAGGCATCCTGGACACGGACAGCTATTTGGAGTAGAAACGCATCTCTGCGCCACCCACATCAAAGACAGCCACAACGTTCTGCAAGAACAGATCCCCCAAAATATATGGCCCAGATCCTCCCGTCGAAATTGCGATTGCACATTTCCCAGTCACCGGTTCGGTGAAATCCTGATAGATCAAATCAGCTGGGTTGATCCAGAACCGAACCCCTTTGATGATGACCGCAAAATGGGGAGGGATGGCATTGCAATCGACAAAGTAGGCACTCCACTCAAACATCCACGTGGCTGGGGGCTGGAAAGCTTTGGCAATGGCTTCAGCCAGTGCTTTGAGAGCTGTTAGTAGCTATAAGGAACGTGGAGCGGGTTAACTAACGAGGGGGAATATGCATCATTGTAGTCCCAGTGTCGACGATGTAGGGGTATTTTGCGGTGTCTGTTGTGCTTCCCCATTGTAAGCCATCTGGAATGATGGTGTAGAAGGAAGGTTCCCAGCCAGTCTTCTCACGCTCAACGAGCTTGGCCTGTAAGTTTGTCAGAAACATGAACATTAAGGAGACCCTCTCTCTCTCTGCCGGATCCACTGACAATGATGAGATCCGTTGCTGCGAGCGACTTGGGTCCCCATGGCATAGGAGGAATGCCGCCCCAAGCCAGGACACCATCACTGGTGTTTCTTTCGATAGAAACGCTGAAGACAGGATCGACCGCGCCCTTTGAGATAGCTGTAGTAAACCAAGGCGAGTAAGGGTAGTTGTTCCATTCAGATTCATCGGATGTGTCATTGGGATCACCGAGGTAGGCGCTTGTTAGAGATGGATAGGCAAGGCCTAGAATACCAACAGTGGTGTTGTCGCCACGCCAATAGGCTCTGCTGGCCAAGCCGACTTGCTGTTTGGGTGCCAAAATCCCACCACAAGCGATATCAGAGACTCCCATGGGCCCTGATACATCCTCCCCAGAACCATAACGGCGATGAAAGTAGACTTCAGAGACATCATGAAGGAAGTTCTTGATATGAGGCTGGCCGAAACTGCATGGAGACTGTGTTTTCTTCACGTTGCCTGATGCATCTTCACAGGTAAATCCAGTCTTGGCAGCCCATGTATCAGAGCTTCCAGTATCGAAGATGAGCCAAACCGGGGTGTCATCCCAGGTGCACTGGATAGCGTACGCAGTGGAGAAGCTCCCGACAGCAGAAATGTTTTGGTGAGGGGCGGTACCCTTTCCAGCTGCTGCGAGATGAGTTCGTGTGAGATGGGAGAGAGCAGATCTCGGATGGGAGTCGGTCTTGTGCTTGAGTCTCTTGAGTCGTGACATGCGAACACCGGTGCGATCAATTGTTTTGGCGGAGATGGCTCTGGCTCTTTCGAAGGAGAAGCCGTTGAGTGAAGTTGAAATATCCCAGTGTGCCTGAGCCACTTGATTGCCAGCCACGGCCGCAAAAGAAGGGCATATGATGCTGGCGAGGAGAACGAAGATGAAGTGAAGCGAACTCATCTTGGTAATGAGCACCTTAGGTGTGAGGTTTTTGGCGGAGGTTAGGAACGGTGAGGTTGTGGATGTGGATGCAGGGGATAAGATGTGATGTTCAGAAACACTCAGGAATTTGAAAAGGGGCTACCTGTACCTCAGAATTCAGACTCGCGAGTGGCAGGCACCTCATCCATCTTGGCAGTGCCATGAGGTGGTGGTGCCTTCCTTCTCTGACTTGGCTACATGTAGCGTGGAAGGTGCAACAATACCTAATATAAGACTCGCTGAAAAGACAATATTCCTGCTATTATGACGTAGATTACCTCGAATCAGTCCTATACCATCTATATACCTACCTAGTGCTTTTCTTGGCTCAGAATTAGAAGAATTTCATTCTCAAATTGCTTCAGTGCTCGAGATGTGGTTATCTAAGGTATAGTAGTAAACATAGCATGCATACCTAGGTACTCAGGGGCCATGGCCAATAATATCATGTCCTTCTTTAGACTGTAATTGAACTTCTTCCATAACCAACATAACAACCTAACCAAGTACCTGACAAGTAGATAATTCAAGGAATGGGCAACTTCGTATAAGAATATCCTGTTACTTCATGTTGTTGCTTGCACTCAGATCTCGCATATCACAGATCTCGAGGTCATGTGTCACCAAGTCTGATCATATACAGAGCTAATAAACGATCTTTTTGTCATAATTTTAAAGCTCAAATACTTCCCGGAGTCTCTGCTACATAAATCACTATAGCATTTGTACTTTCACGTCTATGTGTTCTATAAGCATTTAACTCTGAAAGGAGCCCTAGGTTTCACTACACGAAAATAGTAAGCTACTGCCTAACTTAAGGTAGGCTGTGCATTATCGATCTGATACCTCATATATCATGTCAGCAACGAAATAAGCCATCACTGACTGAAGTTCCTTGTCCTGACGCCAAGGCACCCCTCTCGCAAAAACTAACATTGTACGAATTTCTAAATGAGCGCGGCTTATCCTCCACCTGGCATATGTACAAAATATATTGGTTCATGCTTGACATTTCTAATACATTGGTTGTCAGTGGTTAAGTGCACATTCACTTCCAAACTCTGCAACACAACCCTATTATCATTCGGTTTTCTACTACTACTTTCCAAAAGCAAACGAAAGTCTTACCTTACCTCTAGCATCCACTCGCATATCGTATAGACTGAGGGCGAATCAAGGAGGAGCATGCAAATGTCATCATCTTACACAGCCGAGATAGGGCTGATGCACCGCTACACTACCACGATAGCGCGGCGCTTATCATGTTCAACTTCATAACGTCCCAGGATCCATTGGCTCAGAAACCGAAGAATGAAAGGGCTGGAGGCTTGGACGCTTCTTACTGTAGACTCCCAATTGTGGATTTTAGACCGTCTTACAGTAAGCAGACTTGCATATAGGGCTATCTCTGGATCATCTCTCGAGACGTCAGCTCTGGGGCTTTGCTACAATGTCAACATCCGGAAGGTCCTCCTGGAGCCTTGCTTCATGAGGCTCAAGTTTTTTGGAAAGTATGGACTTTCATTGGTTTTCGTTGTCAACAGCCTGCATTTTGTCCCGGTAGCTGAGCATACCTGCAGGGTTCTCAGCCTTTGAGAGACCAAAAGATGTGGTATCAAGAATGATGAGTACCTCAGGATGCTCCCAGGAATAAAAGGAACATACATATCTGCGCTCTTTTAAAGTCTTGTCTCCCGATTGCTGCTCATACAAGTCTCATTAGGCACCCAGTCTTACTTTCTTTCCGACTATCCTCTCGCCCTCTATCTTACACGATCATGGCATCCCATCTGTCTGATGTGGCTAAAACAGCTGCTGGCACCGAACAAACAACAATCACTGGCCCAACTCACGCCAGCAAACCCCATCTTGTTTTTGGCGCAACCCCCGTGGATGGCCACACATACCCCTTGCTTCGAATCGCAGAAGATCTCGTTCAACGTGGCTTCGAGGTCACTTTCATCGCCGGTGACCAATTCGAAAAAGCAATCACAGACGCCGGCATTCGACATGTTACAGTTCCACCTCTAGTGAACCCCAAGCTTATGGCAGAGCGCGAGGCTATCCCCGCCGGCATTCCTCGACTTCTTTATGATATCAGACATATCTTCACTGGACAAACTCCCGAGCGCTGGAGGATCCTCAAGGGAGTTCTCGAGGGCATCAGAGCTGAGGATCCAGAGAGGGACGTGATTGTTGTGCCAGAGACGTGCTTCATGGGTGCCAATCCTATGTCCCTTGGTGGACCTCTCCCCAAGGGGTATACCAAGCGCCCCAAGGTGATCAACTTGAATCCTATCCCTTACATGGCTACCAGCATCGACACTGCACCTTTTGGCCCGGGTCTTCCTCCTGACTCAACGGAATCTGGCCGTGCGAGAAATCAATTCATGAACCAGATGATGGTTGGTGGACCTTTTGCTGATGTTATCGCCCATCAGGAAGAGGTTCTCAAGGATCTCGGTGCCACGGAGATTCTAGAGCCTCAGATTCCTTTCCACCATTGGATGCTCATGCATGATCTTTCGATTCAAATGTGTCCTCCCAGTCTCGAGTACTCTCGTTCTGATGTGCCATCCAACGTCAAGTTTTCAGGCTGCGCAACACCCAAACCCATTCCTGCGGACTTTAACTATCCTTCTTGGTGGGATGATGTAAAGCGTGGAGACCGACGTATCGTTGCTGTAACTCAGGGGACCATTGCTCGCGACGCAACCAATCTTATCATTCCTACTATTCATGCCCTCTCTGATCGTGATGACCTCCTCGTGGTAGCAATCCTCGGGCAAGGGGGCGCTTTTCTCCCTGACGACATCACTATTCCTCCCAACACCCGCGTCATCGATTACCTCCCCTACGACGCTCTCCTGCCTCATGCTTCAGTGTTTGTCATGAATGCTGGATATGGTGGCTTTCTTCATGGGGTAACTAACGGTGTTCCTTTGGTTCTTGCAGGTGAGACTGAGGACAAACCAGAGATTGCAATGCGCGGAGAGTGGTGTGGTGTTGCGGTCAACTTGAGAACGGGCAGGCCTACACCTGATATGGTACGGTCAGGTGTCGAGCGTATTTTGGCAGATGATAGCTTCAAGAAGAGGGTTGATGAGATCAAGGCCGAGAATGAAGCAATGAAATTCTTTGACTTTATCGAGGAGCGGGTTCTCTCTGTTGAAAGTTTGGAGGCATGATTTACTTTGACACATGATAGTCTTGGTATCACTCATAATGCATTACTTCTGAAGAGCCTGAACCTATGATTGATGGCATGTGTAAGAAAAAGTCTCCGAGGGCCTCCGGTCCCTCGACTCTGTTCCTCCGTCCGGCTCCGGCTCCAGCGGGGCCGCGGTTCCTTAAATAGGCCGATTATTACGGAGCATCGCCCGGAGAGGAAAAGTCCTAACATTGGATCGTACTTATATAAAGCAGACTTCTAATCTAGCCTCGCCGGACAAAATCCAAGGCTTGTTGATCATTCAGACCCAGAACACCTCAATCAAGGCTTGGTCATGGCAACCTCCAAGACATTGCCTCTGGCTTTCATGGATGCTCTTAGTTCAGCTGTGTCATATTTTCGGCCCGATATAACAAAAGCAATAACTCCCAAAACCGCAACTTCTGGTGATCCTCCACTCATTATCATTCTTTCGTGGTCAGAAGCTCGCGATGTTCATATAGCAAAGTACATCTCGCAGTATCGCGAGCTCTATCCAACATCTGCCATACTCCTATTCCGCGCTTCCACCAAGCTATACATTCAGCCATCCCTGCGTCGTCGCCTGTTTGAGCCTGCTTTACCAATTCTACCGTCGGTTAACACCAAGGAAGATGATGCACCCAACTTTCTCATCCATATCTTTTCCAATGGGGGTGTCAGTTCTGCTGCCACGCTTTGGGAGATATGGGAAGCTTCACTAGGTGGTAAACCAGTTCCTCGACATGCTGTCGTGATGGACTCGTGCCCTGGGTACTTCCATTGGAAACGAGATCACCATGTGCTTTCAACCGGGCTTCCGCCATTTTTATCTCCCCTCGTTTGGATATTTCTGGGTTTTGCATGGGTGTACTACAAACTATGGTTAGGTGTGGAACCGCATACTGCCTATGCCTCGGCTCTCAATACGCCTGAGAGAATCAGCCGGGAGACTATGCGGGCATACCTTTACGGAGATGCAGACCTCTCAGTTGGTTGGGAGGATGTTGAATCACATGCTCAACAAGCAAAGGATAATGGCGCTGTAGTCAGAACAGAGAAATTCGCTGGAGGTGCCCATGTCGCTCATGTCAGAGTTGATGCTGATAGATACTGGAAGGCTGTCCGAGAGACTTGGCAAGGGAAAAAGCTTTAGATTAGATGTTCATTCTTGTGTATGAATATAATAGACATTATTGAGTCCATAGATAGATATATTGCATTCGTTCAGTATAGTTGCGTTGCCTCCAAGATTCTGAAAGTCCCTGTTCATTATTCATTACCACGGTTTCTTCCTTTTCCACGATCGTTGGTGTATATATCGACCGTAGATAGTTCAGTAGAAGATCAGCCTGTCTGTCCCATTATGTCTGGTTCCCGAAAGAAAGCCAGGCACCGTTAAGTGTACGCATTGTTCAAGTCCTCTGTTTCTTAGAGGCATCGCTGGATTCTCCTCGCTCCCCGGCTGCTCTCTTGCCGAGGCTGCTTTGTCTTTGTGTTTGTGATGTCTGTTGAAATGGTATTATGTGACTGTCATCCAAGCCTCCGATGCCCTCATCTTCCTCATGACATACGGAGCATTCTTGGTTGAAATCGTGCTCTTCAACGAGGATACCTCGGCGACATCCTCCAAACCATCCGTTGTTCTTAGCCTCGAGGCAGGACAGCTCTTGGGTCAAGTCAACCCAAGTCTGAGGCTGGTCGCAACACGTGCAATGTCCTCTGAATATTATCATTCGGCACATGTCTATCTGTACTGAAGAATTGGCCGGTGATGCCTCAGCGATGCGTGACACGATATCACGATGGCAGGCGCAGAGACTTGTCTGAGAGTCAGTGTGCGTGCGTGTAAGTGAAGACATTTGTTGATGAGAATTACCTTGTCTTGGTGGCCCTGTTTCTTGTATTGGGAATACTCGCGATGTCTCAGTTGGGGAAGATGCCGAATACCGAATTGGTGTCTTGATCAAGCGAAGCTCTGTAACGTAAGACACGAGACGAGTGAGTGCCGAAGTGAGTAGCAAGCCACAATGCAACGTCGACGTTGGATGCCAAAGAGAAAGCCCCAGAAATTGTCGATGTTCCTTTGATGGGCAATTCGTAGGGGGGAAAAGCAATAAAACGAACTTGGCGTCGGTTGTTTGGTTCGTTGTTGATTGATAGCCACCAACAGCAAGACAGTAAAAAGGGTGGTTGTTGTGATAAGCCAGTAAACGGTCGACACCAATATGATAGATATGCCGTGCTAAAGAGAAGAAGGACAAGATCTACCGCGGGAGATGAAGAATTGAAAAGAGCCGTCCGTGCTGGCCTGGTCATGGGAGAAAGTGAGAGGACATGGTGATTTTAATATACCTTAGCTTACCTTATACATAAGAAGCTCTGATAGTGAGTGAGTGAGTGAGTGAGTGAGTGAGTGAGTGAGTGAGTGATGCGCAATGATGGACGTGCTACGGCATACACCGTCCGTGATAGTCTACTGTACAACATTCGTAATTCGACGAGGCAACGGCCAACTCTAATTACTCCTTTTTCCCTTTTTCTACACCGTTAATCAATCGTCACGCACGTCACACACAGATACGACATGATAATAAAACAGCCAGAAACGGACGTGTCTTAAACTTGGCGCTCCCAGGCCTCGAGGATCTCGCCTCTGATAGGCACGGTAAGGCAATGGTTGTCATGAAAAGTCCAAGCGATAGTTTGTTATTCAGCTGCCTCACATCAACACATCCCTTCCACTTTCATTCTCATGTTCATTTCCTGCGGGCAATAAGCTTTTCTCCAACGCTAGCTGCTAGACCTAGGCATGTCTGTACTAATGTATGTATGGTAGTTTTGCCACTAACTAGTACTATACTGTCGTAACTAGTTGGTTTCTCCGTCACTGCCATCGCCTGACAATTCCCGAGCCCTTCGCTTCTGAGTTCTAGACTCCAAGTTAGGATCCTTCCTGGTCTTGAAAGTTGACCCGTTTCGTGGGGGGTCTTTGTTCTGGAAGCTTTGTCTTCGGCAGTACCCGATAACATGCTCGCTACCTACTGTTGGACCTGGTGATAGCTTCAGATCGATATTTGGAATTGCAGAGACATACGGAGTCTTGTCGACTTGCCGAGGCGAAGGAGGCCATTCGCAAAATGCTGTCTTCCCCGAAGACCAACGCCTTGATCTTCATACACCAAAGCCATCATCATCACGCATGGCGATCCTGCTAAGCAGGGTTGGGTTCATGGCGGTGATCAAAAAGTCCCATCTCCTCGGCTCTTGTCCTGTGGAGCATCTTCAGCGTCTACGGGAAGACGTTTGCTGACGATAACCTTTCGCTACTCGGGCTGTCATCCCCAGAGTCTTTGGCGTGTTGTGCCTGGCATGAGAGGCTGAGCTAGAGCAACCTCCGGGACATTTAAATCCTATTCCATCTTGAATCAAAGATTTAGTTGAGGACATGATTCAGAATTTACGTAATTCCTGACTCCGTGAGCTCATGGTGCTGGTCTCTGGCTAAACTTTGTAGATATAATCCGCCCGCATAATCTTGATATCCAATCTCACGATAATGTGTCCCGCGTTGGGCTGCACATGTGCCGACTTCTTCGTTCTGTATTCCACTAGCCATCGTGACTGGAATTCTTGGGACCTCCAAAACCTGCTAGCTCTCCCACTATTCGTCTCAAGGCGTCATTTCAGTACCCAACCAACATTCTACGGATGGACGGTAGTTCACTAGTTCAATGCTTCTAGAAACTAATAAATGTCCGTCAGTTTCATCCAAACACTCTCTGATATTGGGTTTCACCGTTCCTGAGCTCGCATGTACCGAGTTCGAAATTGACGGCTTCATGAGGAATCTGAGTGCCTCATGGGCTTACCATCCGGCGAACTTCCTGCAGTAGACGCCCCTATCACTGAGGTGAGAAGTGTTCTCTTACCAGGGCATGTAATGCGCCCTGACCAAGACATTTCTCGTCATCTCAAGTAGTCAAGTTTCATTGCTTGATGTTCATCTGGCTCTAACTCCTGGACTTTGGGGGAGACACTGGAAAGATACAGTCCACTTTGGCCAGTGTCACCATAGGCTTTCTCTCCTCTTGAGACTCCAGAGACTGCCCAGTCACTCTTTTGCGACTACAGTATAACATACATTCTCCTTGGACTTCCGAGTTTTTCATATTGGATTCGAAATGGGGAACGTTAATGTGCATGCAAATCGCAAATCACACCCAACAAGAAGAAAGCCTGAATAAAATCGAACACGCTTTATTCTATCATATTTGCAACAAATGCATCCAGCCAAGCGCTCACCTCAACCTCTTGAAAAAATTGGTTTACCAACAAACGCCGTTACAGAGTGAATACCGCCGTCAGTCGTGGTTTCTGAGTTCTCGGAGGCGTCCCTCAATATAGCTTCTTCAAGACTTCCCAAGGGTCCTCTTGCATCACCTATGTGTTCTTTACGCGACTCATGGGTCTCTGATGGTATTGAGCCCCTCTTCTTGCTCGTTGGGGCCCTGGTGTGGTGCAGGCGCATTATCAACTGGGTGGGCATGTCCTTCAGGCGCATCCAATTCGGAGGCTTGTCCTTCAGACACCTTAAATTCAGAGGCTTCTCCTTCAGACACCTCAAGTATATACTCACGAATATGAGCCTGTAATCCCGGCGCACCTAATTCAAAGTCATGTGCTCCAGACGAAGAGGGGCTAGGGTCCGGTGAGGAGTCAAGGCTATGTGACTGGGAGTCCTTAACTGCCCCGAGGTTCCGAAATCTTTCATCACGCTCCTCAGTCGTTTCATCATACAACGAAGGTTCCGTACATGTTTCATCATCTAGCTCCAGGATTATGTCGATCGTAGTGGGCGGCCATGGTCTAATGTACGTCCTATCGCAACAAGTAAGCCTTGAGCCTGGTTTTACACTGTTGAAGTTCCCAACAGCGTCTCTTTACACCAATATACGGTAGCCGTGGCCGGGGCAGTTAACTCACGGTTGAACCGAGCCCTCAGCTATTTCGTTTGCTATCTGCTCTGCCGCTTGCGCCACTGGGAGCCTTGTTTGGAGAAACTCTTGCGAAGATGTCTCATCTTGCGTTGCGAGGCTGTATGATATTTCGGAAGTGCAGTTGTAGCACCTATCAGTTGCGATATATTGGACCATTGGCCTCATGGAACGGTGAGTGTCAAGCACGCTCTGGCAGATGATGCATCGATACTCGTGGAAGTGATTTCGGTTCTGCGGCGGGTGGTGGCGCCAATTCATGATGGAATGACAGATAAGAGTTTGGTACTAAATAGTATTATCAATGAAGCGAGTGTTATTGTTGTTGCTGAGATGATTCTTGTAGGTGGGAGCAAAGTAAAAGGTCCTTGATCTCCGCGCTTGGGGACGATCCATGGTAGGTAAAATTTCTAAGGTGCCTACCTAGTATTCGACGAATCCATCTGTAGCTCTTTCCATTTGACTTATTGATTCCAAGATGCACTTGCTTACCTCACCTACTACCCAAGCTTGCTCCATCAAGGGAGACACCGTTTCCAGAGAAACCACAACATCCATCTCTAAAATACTATCTACCTTCCCTTAAGGAGGTAGGTGGTAAAACTTCTGCCATCAAGATACTTAGGTAGGGTCACAAATTTAAGTAATTTAAAGATCTCTTGAGCAGCTTGGTGTGATATAGTAATAAGTATTCCAAAGATATGGTTCAAGGCATTTACTTCGGTTCCTCGAACCGTTCTGTAAAAGCTCCTGGTGCCTTCATAAGACCGCATGTAACTGCTTCACGGCCGTCAACCCGAAGAAACATACTAAGAATCTGTCGAGATCATAAAATCTTGATAGTTCATCCATGAGCTGAAGTACCACAGCAATGTGCTCAAGTTTAGCCTAATTAAAGAATTGATACAGAGAGTACGAGTCTAGAGGGATGCCAGGCTCTACCTAGTAATCATACTTCGAGGAGACATGGGTAGCCTTCACGACTCACTACGAAAAAAGACATGAATTGATAAACGTGAAAGTCCACGGTTGTGTAAGGCTAAATAAGTGTTACGATGGTAATACAAGGCAATGCAGACCGAAACTCCATTTCTCCAATCCAACCCACCGTCACCAAAGTATACATTCCCTTTCCTCATGACATGCAAGCGATGAGACTGTCCGGTGTTGAAACCAGACTCAAATGAAAACGTGGATGAAAGCGCAGCGAGCTAGTGCACACGGCGAATTGCTAGGCAACCCAACACGCAGCATACATGCAGAAACTAGGATACCACTTGCACGAGACAGTCGATTCATCCAATACCGTACGAGCCTGGTTGGAAAAGGGGCAACAGACAAGCGACACCACGTGCACCAAGACACTACTGGCCCAGTTCAAGTTGTGATCGTTCGTGCCGTTGAGTTGGCCGGTTCACATCTCATCTCAACGCAACTCAACTCAACTCAATCGCGCCACGACAAATAGCAAGTTTCAGGATGTATGTCATACCAAGAGATGAGCTGGCACCAGAAATCGCACATGTCATCAATGCATTAGTCGTGAGTTGTCAGTCCGCAAGCCAGTAGCAACATGATCGTGAAAGAGCCAGCAGAGGCGGTGGCAACTTCAAATGTTCGTGGAAGCATTCAGCATCGAGTCCAGGATGGCCTAAATGAATTCGAATGAGGTCGTGGCAAGACAACCATGCACGTCGCACCCGAGATTGCACCTCAATGTTAATGTTGTAAAGACAGCCCAATCAAGAGATATGTCATCAGAAAGGTTGAGTCCAAGGAGTCCTCAAAAGACGGGAAAAGAAAACGGGTGATGTACAGTCGTCGGTGGTGGCAACGGGCTATGAGTGCAGAGGCGTGTCAGGAGCGTCAAAACATTGGCATGATATCAATCAAACCACCAGATGGCACCTTCGATCCGAGGCATTGGCGGATGAGAGCTTAATCAAGATCACCCAAGCACGAGCAAGCAGGCAGACATCACTTATGCTCCGGGTGCAGGAGCACCAGAAGGGGGGGCACCTTGCCCGCCTTGCTGTTGTTGGTACATCAAGGATTGATACCACAGCGCGAGGTAGTTTTGGTAACCACCATCTATTTTGATTAGCATTCAGCAAGGGCACAAGGGCACAGCATATCAAGACTTACATTGGGCGTAGGGATCGGATCCATCAGCTGCAGTTGGTTGGGGGGGCTGATTAGTAGGGACACTAGAGCCTTGCGCTTGAGAGTAGCTGGGCCTGTCATGATCTTGATGTCCACGGCCACTGCCACTACCACCACCACCACCACCACGGGGGCCACTGCCTTTCTGGCGCTGTTCTCATGTTAGCTGCGTAAATTAAGGTCTTGGTGTTGGAATGACACTCACCACTGCATCCACCTTCTCGTCAATGGCAAGCTTAGCTCGCGCGATACTATCTCGCGAACCGATCAGGGCAATCTCCCTCTGAGTCTCGCCGGGACCAGAAGATTGAGCAACGTTGATCTTGCATCCGGTGGTGTTCTGCATCTCCCGGATCGTCTCGCCGCCCTTTCCTATGATCATACCTACCGCATCTGAAGGCACATATACAGCATCATTGATCTTGTCGGGGCCACCAGAACCTCCCGCATCCCTCTGAGAACCATCATGACGACTTCCAGGAGCTGCTCCTCCACCTCCCAACCTTTTCACAGGCGGCGGCGCGTCACCTCGACTGTCACTGTCGACAATCTCCATGATAAAATCCTTAGCGCGGGCGGCAGCTTCGCGCGTGCCGATGAGATTCACAGGCCGTAATCCGTTTACACTCTTAGATTCGCCAACGATGTTGATATGGCAGCCGGATCGCTCTTGAAGGTCACGGATAGTTTCACCTCCACGTCCAATGATCAAACCAACAGTCCTATCAGGAACCATGATCTGCATGTGGTCCTCCCCTTCGCGTAGAGCCGCAGCACCGCCCTTGTTGGGGTCGCGAGGCTTTTCGGGGCGGTTGAGGGCGCCCATTCCGCTATCGTCAATAATACGGTTAATGGCATCCTTCACTTCAGCACGACGGTGCCGGGGCCCAGAGATCTTGCACAGCCTATGCGGACCCCCGTCGGTAGCGGCCAGAAACTGGACTCGGCAGTTGGATTCAGACTCTATGCGTCTAAGATTCTCTCCTTGTCTACCGATGATGAGGCCTACAAGGCTTGAATCGATCTCAATGGTCTCCGAGTTGTCGTCACCTCCTCTCAAGGGAGACCTCTCGCGTCCATTGTTTCCCCGAGGGGAGAAGTTCCGACCACGAGGGCCTGGCGAATAAGAACGATCTCGACCATAGCCCCGGCCATGCGAACCTCTGTCGCCGCCACGTCGCTCATCTCTGTACGGATTCACACCATCGCGGAACTCATCGCGAACGGGTGATCGTGACCTTGAGCGGTTGTATCCCCGATCAGGTCCTCGTGATTCGGAGGCATAGACAAGGGGTCGATCGTAGGATGTCACGCCCTTTTCGGCGGCGTAAGCCTTGGCTTGAGCAATCGCGTCAGCAATACTCAAAGTTCCTGAGTTGACAGGTCGAATCGAGCTCAGGTCGAGGTTTCCGCTGGATGATGGGGCGGGGAGGCCATTGTAGCCAGGTGCGCCATAGCTGCTGGAGTTTGGAGGGGGCGGCTGGTATGTGGCCGCAGGTTGCGCCGACGCAGGCGGGGGAGGGTATGCCTGGTTGGGAGCGCCGGGTGGTGTCTGGGTTGGGGTCCCTGTCGGCCGCTGCGACGCTGTGTGAACAAGTCAGTAAGCGCAGATTATGCAAAATGAGTTGTTCTGACATACCGAGTGCGGCCAGGATACTCTGAATATCAGGTTGAGGATTTGCCATTGTGCTGCGCTGCTAGTGGAGCTGAACAGGAGCCAGCACGAGCAAGGAGCTAGTTTTTCGTCGAGGGGATGAACAAGGGAACAGTGAATAGTGAATAGCTCGATGAAATTATGAGTAATTTGGGATTGAATTGTCTTTTGGGTGATGATTCCTAGTCGCGACGAACAAATGCGACGAGTTTCGAAAGTCGGTATCGCAAAGACTTGACGGAGCCTCCGGTCACAATCTGAAGTCAGGATGAGATCGAGTCTTGTTGCGATGACCGAATACAAAGGCTTCGGGGATGTTGACAGATCGCC
Source organism: Fusarium subglutinans (assembly GCF_013396075.1). Taxonomy (NCBI): domain Eukaryota; kingdom Fungi; phylum Ascomycota; class Sordariomycetes; order Hypocreales; family Nectriaceae; genus Fusarium; species Fusarium subglutinans. The sequence goes on from NW_023502136.1 coordinate 180,166, forward strand.
AATTTATGTCTCGGGTCGCGTATCAAAGCTGATGTGATCGCAGTGGGTGTAGTTAATATTGTCGCGGGCAGCGATAGGGGCGATGTCTCGAAAGCGCAGATGAGATGAAGAGGGAGAAAGGAATCTGATTTGGAAGAATCAGGTTCATACAAGAGTGGATGACCCAAGCGCGAAGGTTCGGACCTCCACTACTAAAGCAAAGTAGGTACTTTACCTACAGGGCAGTACCTGCTCGGGCTCTAGGTAGTACCTGCAGTGTAGCGTGACTTAAGGCTAAACCTCGTTGGGAACTTAAGTGACATTCCCTCTAGGCTTTGTTCTGTATTTGTGTCGTCTGCTCTTGGCAAGCAATATTTTTCTACTACCCCATCTACATTTACTGTCTGTATCCTCGATTCGGTGCGCAGCCCAGCCCTCAATGTCAAACTCTTTTACAGTAGGACTCAAGCTTTATTCGCCAGGCACCAGGCATAAGGCATATAAGCTTTCATTGTTAGGGCTCGAGGCGCAACTTGCAAACTTATATATGATCTTGCTCTGTGCATCTGTACCTCGATCAATTTCAGTTTCCATTGTGACCCAATTGTACAAATCGAAGTCATCAGACCTGGAACTAGTCCTAGAAAGGCAAGCTTGCAACAACATTTGCCGCTGAATCCACAGCGGGGGTTACTGCACGCACATTAAACTGCTTGTCTGATGGAGTGATCGGAAAAACAAGTCACCGCTTATCGCTCCAAGACTTTTCTTATCGCTGAAAAAAAGTTCTCGATTCAGTTGCTGCGAGACGATCGGTTATACAGAATATCAACCATACGCGCAAACAAGATGGATTTCGCCGGCAGCAAGAAACGCAAGTTCAAGGACGCCAATGGCGTCAAGTCTTCAAAGGAGAAGAAGTCTGTTATCGTTCCCGAAAAGAAATCAAAGAAAGTCAAGCGCGCCGAACCCGAGCCCCGCGAAGAGCCCGAAGACGATTCTTCCAACGAGGAGGAGGCTCTGGAGGAGGACGGAGACGAGAGCGACGAGGCAGATGAGCATGCTGAAGACTCCAAGTCCGGAGACGAAAATGAAGAGGAGGATACCGAGGACAACACAGATCTGCCCGATGGCGGAAACCTCACATTACCTCCAGTTGCTGGAGCTGAGTCGCAATCCTTCGCGGAGCTGAATCTTTCCGAGAAGACCATGAAGGCCATCAATGAGATGAAGTTCACCAAGATGACTGAGATCCAGAGGAGAGGTATTCCTCCCTCGCTGGCTGGTCGCGATGTTCTTGGTGCTGCCAAGACTGGTTCTGGAAAGACTCTAGCCTTCCTTATTCCCGTCATTGAGATGTTGAGCTCTCTGCGATTCAAACCTCGCAATGGTACTGGTGTCATTGTTGTTTCCCCAACCCGCGAGCTGGCTCTCCAGATCTTTGGTGTTGCCCGTGAACTCATGGCTCACCACTCACAAACTTATGGTATTGTCATCGGAGGCGCAAACCGTCGCGCTGAGGCCGACAAGCTCGCCAAGGGCGTTAACCTGCTCATTGCCACCCCTGGTCGTCTGCTCGACCATCTGCAAAACACACCTTTCGTTTTCAAGAACCTGAAGTCCCTTGTTATCGATGAGGCGGATCGAATTCTCGAAATTGGTTTCGAGGATGAAATGCGACAGATTATCAAGATCCTCCCTAAGGAGGACCGACAGACAATGCTTTTCTCTGCTACCCAAACAACCAAGGTTGAGGATCTTGCCCGTATCTCGCTACGTCCTGGTCCTCTGTACATCAACGTCGATGAAGAGAAGCAATACAGCACTGTGGAGGGCCTGGAGCAGGGTTATGTTATCTGCGATGCCGAGAAGCGATTCAATCTTCTCTTCTCATTCCTCAAGCGTAACCTCAAGAAGAAGATCATTGTCTTCTTCAGTAGTTGTGCTTGTGTGAAATACCATGCCGAACTCCTCAACTATATCGATATTCCTGTTCTTGATCTCCACGGCAAACAGAAGCAGCAGAAGCGAACTAACACCTTTTTCGAGTTCTGTAATGCCAAGCAGGGCACTCTGATCTGCACTGACGTTGCCGCTCGTGGTCTCGATGTATGTATCAAATCTGAATTACTCCATGGACAATTTACTAACCTGTAATAGATTCCTTCCGTTGACTGGATTGTCCAATTCGATCCTCCGGATGACCCCCGCGACTACATTCACCGCGTCGGTCGAACTGCGCGAGGCAGTAACAGCAAAGGACGATCTCTTCTGATCCTTCAGCCTAACGAGGTTGGCTTTTTGTCGCACCTCAAGGCCGCCCGTGTTCCCGTCGTAGAGTATGACTTCCCCAAGATCATCAACATTCAGTCTCAACTCGAGAAGCTCATCAGTTCAAACTACTACTTGAACAAGAGTGCCAAGGATGGTTACCGCAGCTATCTTCACGCCTACGCCTCTCACTCGCTGCGCAGTGTTTTTGATATCAATAAGCTCGATCTGGCCAAGGTCGCCAAAAGCTTTGGCTTCACAGTACCACCGCGTGTTGATATCACCCTCGGTGCTAGCATGAGTAGGGACAAGAAGCATCAGGGACGCAGAGCATACGGTAGTCAGCCACGACAGGGCCAGGGTAACAAGTTCACCAGGTAGAACGGTACGGGAAGTGATAGAAGAAGTAGTGGTCAGTCAAATTGACTGTCGGTGTATATGGGAGGCCTTCAGCACGGCGTTAGGTTTTGCAAAATGTAATGATGGTACCAAGCTACGGCAGGATCATAGACAGACCTTTTTGTTTCCAATCTTTTGCCAGGTGAATCTTGAGACATTCCCTGAGGCGCAAGAAAACTTGTGACATTAAACCAAGGTGCCAAAATTATTTAATCCAAGGTCTACTACTCCGTAAACCTAGCCTAAATTATGCTGGGTTTACCAGTAGATTTTTGACACTTAGAAAAGAGATCCCAGGTTTTGTCGCCTCCCCTTGCATCTCAGTAGAGATTGTGTAATTCTTGGTCATGTCAACTTTGCTTCCAAGCCATGTCTTACAGACAGGCACCCCCATGAAGTGGTGACGAATCGAGTAGCATCTCACAGTCGAGCCCAGATTATCAGCTGTAGATTCCATAGAGCTTTCAATCTTGATTTAGCAGGGATCAAACGGGCTCCGAACTGATACCAGTTGGAGGCGGAAAGGCCGGATGGGAATCCATCTGTTTTTCGGTGCTGAAGCCTTTCCAATTGTTCTGCCATCTCTTACAATGCTCTCGTCAGATATATGCCGAGGGCAATTTGATTCACCAATGAAACTGGCTGTGTTTAATAGGATGACGGATATTCAGGAACCCGCGGACCGAGGATCGATCGACAATGTCATTCAGGGACGTTGCAGCGAGGTCTTTGAGTTTTCAAGGTGCTTAATCAAGCCATCAAGTGTAGCATTGCCCACCAACGGTCCAACACCAGGCCAGAAGTGAAATGCCTCATACGATTTAACGTTGTTTGCTTTACCCGTCTAGTCTGAGTCTCGGCCCCAAACAAATAGTTAGACCTCGTATTGAACCGGAACTGGGGGGTCTCGGCATGCTCCAAGTGCAGCATCTACCACACCCACGCCGCCGCCATTGGTCAAAGCCGCGTCACGAGCTTCATTCCCTTCTCCCTTTGGGGACTGAGTCCGCGTCATGTCCTTTTAAGCTGTTGAGGCTCAGTTGCTTCCATTCTTCTTTAACTACCTTGCCTTACCTAGACATCACATAACTACCTTACCTATTCGTGTGTCCCAATTTCTGTTTGCTTGTCAAAATCTCACACAACCTTAATAAACGTTGACTGACTCTAAGTCGAACTAACGGAGCTGAGCCGAAGCTGAACGGAAGCTGACCTGACGGCGTAACCACCCTCGCAACAATCTGGCGCATTTAAACAACAGTTGTCCTCTGCGATTGACTCACAATTTATCCCTCTTTCATTGGATTTGAAGAGCAACAAAAGGCAGAAGCCTGGCATGATCTCGAGTCCGACATACCATCTCATCCAACTCTCAACATTACAGAACTAAACAATTCACCACGAAACTCAACAGCATCCCAGAGAAGAGACAAAATCTCAACCGAAGAACATAAAATGTGTACCAAGACGTTAATCGAGCACAAGTGCGGACATCGTGTTCTGCGTGGCAACACAAGATGTTATAGAGAGGATTGTCCAGGGAGAAAAGAAGATATCACCAAAGTTGACGACGAATGCGCGCAGTGTGAAAACAAGCCCGGCCGATACAAGTCATCTCGATGGTGCTCTGTTGGCTGCTGCGTTTGCCAATGAAGGGAGGGAGGGAGGATCGAGAGAAAACGGTTGGATATTGCGGCACAAAACGGGTTTGAATTTGGAGCCTGGAGTATGGAGAGGCTATTTTCTTGGAAAATCAGTTACTTGGAGTTTATGGGGATTTTGGATTTACTCTTTACGACCAGGGGAATTCTACATATTGCATTATGAAGGTATTCTAGCATGTTTCTATGAGGTTGTTCATGTAGTCATGTCCTTGGGTGGGTAATGAGTGGACGACAGATTGCGCAAGGTCTGAGACATTAGGCTCAATTGACTTTCTTTTTTAAAAAACAAATATTTGAATTGAATACTGGCACAGATCATGCAACTAAGTTAAACAGATATTACATACGAGACTGACGTCCAGAGTCACTGTCAAAACTGGCAAGTGGGCTCACAGAAACGGGATGGAACTGAACTGGATTGGATGGCTGTCAATTAAGAATTGCCCTGGGCTTGAGGTGGGCAGCCCATGGCGGATGTGCAGTCAAGCCCCGCCGTTGACGGCTTGAGAGCCCGGGTATTTGAGTGGACGACAGGGATACAGGGGCGCAGTTTACAGGGTCCGTCAGTTCTCCAGCTTCCAAGTCGAGAATCTAGAGCGGGCTCACAAGGACCTACAGCAAGCAGACTCAGCGAAGCTGTCAATCCTTTGCTCTAACTAGGTAGCGGTTCATCGGCCCCAACACCAACCCCCAATCCCAATCCCCTCCAGCAGGAACTACACCCCAGGGATAACTACTGTATGTATTCGTCGATTAAACAAGGAAAGGCCCATCTGATCCACCGTTGAACCCGTCCGTCGCATTGTTTACTCGGCGTCATGCCCGTCGCCAGCTAAATAAATACCCAAGGTACGTACACACTTGCCATGAGGTCGGGGCACCTCCACTTTCAAGCTTCCCCATCCCGCATTCCGCAATCATCACGACCTACCATCTTCCAACTACCACTACCTACCTACACACAACACAGCATTAAGACAGACCCATCCTACCTTGCCTTAGGTACTCAATTCAGACCGCAGACTAAGGTACCTACCTAATACTACTTCTTTCCACTTCTCCTCGTGTTCGCATCTTTCTGCGCCTTCCCGTTGCTTGTGCTACCTGTCTTCCCGTTACTTGCGCATGTTTCAGTAAGCTAAGTTGGTACTTAGCTATTCAAGTCATGGCTAAGAAGGCACGCCAGAGAATCAGTTATGGTGAGGCTTCATCCCCAACAACCCTGCTCGTTGGACTATGCTCTCTTGTATGCGCTCAGCTTCGACACAGTTGCTAACACAGTTATAGTCCTCGAAAATGCCAAATCATCTGAAGGCGGCCATCGTCTAGGTGTCAATGGCCTCGCCGTCGACAACGACAATGCGATTCTGTGAGCCCTTCCACACCGACATCTTCGGTCCGATCCGTGTAGCTCTAACATCACCTTCCTCAGATACTCAGGTGGCCGAGATGGCATAGTATGCGCTTGGGATCTGAACCTCGACCTCAAAGGCCGCAGCGATGTTATTGACCCGACACCTGCCAATTCCGAAGACAAGAAGCCGAAGCACACGACCAAGTTTCGCGCCCAGACCCATGCCCATATGCACTGGATCAACGACATTGCCCTCGCCCAAAACAATACTGCCCTCGTATCTGGCTCATCTGACCTTACTGTAAAAGTCTGGCGACCGTATTCCGAAGAGGACAAAAACCGCACCGAGACGATAGGCGAACATGCTGATTATGTCAAATGTGTTACAACCCCACCGCCAAATATGGGCGCAAACTGGGTCGCGTCTGGTGGTCTAGACCGCAAAATATGCTTATGGGATCTCAATGGCGCTGGTAAAACACTCGAGATTGACGTGCAGGGTGAAGAAATTGCAGAGAAAGGTTCTGTCTATGCTCTTCGTGTGGGGAGAAATATCATGGCGAGTGGTGGTCCTGAGAAGACGGTGCGCTTGTACGATCCCCGAACTGGTGACAAGGTTTCAAAGCTTGTTGGTCATGTCGACAATATCCGCGCTATTCTTATAGACGATGCTGGCGACACGATTTTGAGTGCCAGTGCCGACAAAACGGTCAAAATGTGGAGCATCAAGAACGGTCGATGTATGTACACCTTCTCCATGCACGACGAGAGTGTTTGGTCACTGTTCTCAGATGACCCGAGCCTGGGTGTATTCTACAGTTCTGATCGCTCGGGGTTGGTCGCCAAGACAGATGTGCGTGGTAGCCTTGAGGATATGGACGATGGCCTGAGTCTAGCTGTGGCGCATGAGCATATAGGAGTGGGCAAGGTTGTCGCAGCTGGAGGTCACATCTGGACAGCAACCAATAGGTCATCAATCAATCGATGGGAAGATGTTGACACGGGCAACAACATCCAGCTTCCGGAGTCTGTTCGACACCACAGAGCTACATCCAATGCTTCTAGCAGACCCCGCGAGAGTTCTCCTCCGGCTACTACTAACGGAACTACAAAGAAGGAGATCCCAGCTGAGTCCATCTTGCGTATATCTGCAGCTGCTTCCTTCCCTGCGCGATCTGGTCCAGATCCCGATTCTACAACTATCACGGATGCTACGGCACGGAAGGGGTCCGAAGCCATTATAGATTCTTCGGAGCCTGAAATCAAACCCATCCATGCAGTGGCTGAGGAAACGATTGAGGGACAATTCGGATTGCTCAAACATAGGCTACTCAATGATCGGAGACGTGTGTTGACGTCAGACACAGCTGGCGACGTATTACTATGGGATTTGATCCAGGTTTGTCTGACATGTTCTGAGCATGGATACAGCTGACCTTTTCAGTGCAAACCCATTAAAAGCTTTGGCAAACAGCATTTGGAGGATGTGGAGCATCTCGTCAACACTGTTGAGGCCGTGGCCCCTTGGTGCTCTATCGATCTCAGCTCGGGAAATCTTACTGTGGTTCTAGAGCCCTTCAATTGTTTCGATGCTGAAGTATATGCAGACGAGCTAGATTTGCCGGATAGCATAGAGTTTCGAGAGGACCAGAGAAGTAAGTCTGCTTTTGACGACTGCAAGGACGCAGCTAACCCTCTTCCAGTCAGTCTTGGGAAATGGATCCTTCGGTATCTCTTTGCCGATCTCATCGATGAGGAGATCAGAAGAGATGAGGCACACCGTCAGAAACTCAATGAGGGTCTTGAGGCGAGGCAGATTGCCAGTGGAGGAACTACTGAAGCTGCTCCATTATCGATATCATTACCAAAGTCAGCCATCCCGGACTGGGATAATGCAGACCAGGTTACTCCAAAGCCCAATCTCTATCCCAATACTCCAGGTCTAGGCATTGGTTTGGCAACACCTGGCCCAAGCATTATGTCAGGCCCAAATAGCTTGCCTGATGTTCCTGAAAACGCGGCCACAAGTCCAATGACTCCTATAGAAAAGAGAACCTCGCATGTCAGCCGCCCTTCGACGGAGAAAGAAGACTACTTCACAAGCCCCCTGCAGCTGCTCGAATCGGCAGTCAAGGCAGCAAGCATGGTGTCAACCCCCACACAGAACGAGGCGGACTCCAAGAAGTCTATAGATGGTGACAAAGAGAAGGATAAAGATAAGGACAAGGACAAGGCGGACAGTGCAAAGTCCCCAAGCACACCATTTGGCAAGAAGAAGTTTAGGATGACTTTTGGCACCAAGAAGCTTTCAAGGTCAGCATCACAGGCCACCACAGAGAAGCCTGCGATCGTGGAGGAGAAGACAGAAGAGTCCGAGTCTTCATCTGTTCACGAAAAAGAGAAGGAGGTTGATGACAGTTTCTTTGGTACGATTCAGAAGATCCACCAGGAATACGAGCGGCAACTGGCCGACAGCCCTGACAAGCCGGTCGAGTCGCGAGTGGTACCCAGTTTACCTAGTGATACACCCGTTCTGAAGCTCCCGCCAGGAACTAAGGTGGTTATTCAAGAGGAGACCACAGGTGGCAGCGCCAACTTGTACCAGGGCACTGTCCAGGACGTTGGCAAGGATGCAGATATTATCGAACAGAAGGCCCCCATGTGGCTGGGTGATGTTCTTCTTCAAAACACACTCCCCTTCAAAGAGCCTGTAAAGGTTTCATTCGTCTTGTATCCGATGGACGACACTCTCCCGGCTATTGCTTCAGCCGATGGAAACAACAGGCTCAATGCTAACCGTATGCTTCGAGTCAAGAAGATCCTCTCGTATGTTGCCGAAAGGATAGAGCCTCCACTTGAGGAGCCCGAGGAGAGCCCTATGAAGCCAGAGGAGTATTTAGAACTGTACTGCAACGAACAGGTAATTATCTCTGATTTAACTCGTGTACGACCACGGGCAATTACACTTGCTAACATTTATACAGTTGCTCTCTCCTGCCACGACACTGGCCACTCTCCGGACTCATCTGTGGAAGGGGGGTAACGATATTGTCCTTCATTACAAGGCCAATGGCAAAAAGGAGATTCGACCATTCCCTCCGCCTCCAGAGCCTAAGCCTGCTGAGCCCGAAGAAACTCAAGACGGCGCTGCAGCTGAAGAGGCAAATACTAACGGACAAGTTCCTCCTCAGCCTCAAGCCCAAGCCCAGGCCAGCTAAGTCAAGACAGCTCCTGGTTTACACATTGAATGAGACGATGAGATGACGAGACTCTTCAATCCGTTGTTTGTTATCATGTGCCAGAAGAGTGGACTTTTGTCACCAGCGGTTTCATTTATCGTATATAGATTTGTACATAGGTCAGATGCCGTCAAGGCGTACATACCATTTGTGAGAAGTTAAGCCTCTCTCTATTTCTCTCGGAACGCCCGTCTTTTGACTCCTTGCTCCATGTTTTACATTGTACAATTCCGCCCGTTTTGTTGATTTTCTACATCGCTTCCCATTACTATACAACACCGTTCATGGTGTTAATGGCCCATTGATAGCTTCCCAGGAAAATCGCGCCTCCAATAGAAATCCATGTAACTCGTGGTGCTACACCAGCAAAGAAAGCTCTGCTGCCCTCCTCGCGCAATATCCGACCAAATATTTCCGATACTGAAACACTCTCCTTCGATAGCATAACTCTCGTTTTGAGGACATCAAGCGGCGTCGTCAGTGCCGCAGATAATCCACCAGCCATGCTTCCATAAAGCGCACTCTCAGCACCAGTGACCTCGCGACCACCACGGCGGCGTCGTCCCCAGGACTTCATAGCCTCCCACAGCGGGAACTGAATCACAGTAAATGGCACCTCGCGAAAGACTGTGATTCCCCAACCGCGGTAGAGCTCTCTCCACATTGGAACAAATCCATGGCTCGAGTACCGCGACAGGATGGCCCGCAGAGCAGCAGCTGAAGAACCACCGTGATGACCCGCCTGCGCGCGCTGCTTGACAACCTCGGTCGGCACACGAACGGCGCAAGCTGCTACCTCACCTGCGCTGGCAGCTGCCATATGTGTAAGGGGAGCCTTCCATCCTGGCGCAGAAGTATTATCCTTCTCAGCCAGGAAACCCTTCACGCCCTCGTATGTGCAGAAGAAGAACGCAGCACCCGGAGCAGAACCGACAAGCGCAGAACCTATACCACGATAAATACCGCTGAAGCCGCCTGAGGGAAAGAAACCGGCCGAGGACTGAAGACGGGTCTTGAGTGTATCGAGAGGGAAGAGAGAGAGATCGACGGTTGTACCAGCGAGGGCACCTGCGAGGAGGGCGGATTGGAAGGTCGGAGGATTTGCAGACATGATTTTGAAGGCAGGCCAGAGTCCTTGTTGTATAGAATGGTAGAGAGCGCGTCCTAGGGAGAATCAATGGGCTGGACGAGGCCCGAGGAGGAAAAGAGAGATATTAGAAGCCTCGGAGGTTTGGACCGACCGAGACCGGCGAAGTAATAAAATGGAGGAGCTTGAACTTGTGGCTTATCGATAAGGGGAGCTTTAGAGGGGCATGGAGCTTACCCTGAAATGCAGCACTTGATGATATATAAACACTTCACAGGGAGATAACTTCCTCTTGAGAGGAATTAGATGCACAAGAATTGGTCAATTGGGGGCAGGCTATGGCAGATGAGTTATTTATGTGTCAGTTTGAATGCCTTTTTGTTGTGGAGGTGAGCACGACAGTTTTGTTCCCAAGTCGGGTTATACAACGTCACACAAGACATGCAAGCTTTGGTCGCCGACAGGAATACACAATGTCCGAGTTGGGAACACACCTTCGCATGTAAAAGCAAGGAGATGTTGATCTATAGCAGATTGGATGATACCTGCAAAAGAGGAGGTTGGGACAAATACACATGCACCGACCAGAACTCAAAAGGCATCATCATGGGTAGTTTTCATTAATAACTATTTTGCAGAGACATTCCAGTCTATCTGGCAATACCATAACTCCCGAACCAATTGAACAAACCGCCAATTCATAATAGTTCTTACATGTTATCCCGTGTGCTGGTACCAGCCTTGTGAGTCTCCTCAGCAGCCTTCTTGGTTCGCTCTTGGAGGTTCTTGATGTCCTTGGCAGGATCAATGTCCGACCTGTCTGCCTTGACGGCCTCCTCGCTGTCTGAGGCGAGCTCTGGCTTCCAGTGGCCGGTGCCCTCTTTCTGCTTCCTGAGGGAGTCTTGCTTGTGCTTCTCGTAGTCGACGTCGGTTTCTGGGGCGTGTTAGACGCGTTCAATTGGACTGTGGGAGACTCAAACTTACGGGTGGATGATTCCTTGAGACCGAGACGTGTCGATGTAGTAAAGAAACCTCGTCCGAGGATGATCTTGCTGGTGTGCGCAGTGCGCAGGGCCATCATGGATCGAGCTGACATCATCTTGTTGACACGAAGGTTATGTAATAATTCGTGCGGAAGAAATGGAGAGACAGCTGTGAAGGATTGGATATAGAGATGAAAGAGGAAGAGAGAAGAGAGAAACAGCTGCAAGAGAGGAGATCAATTCACAAGCGTGCCTTATTATGTACTGTTCTGCTCGGGTAAGGTAAGGTAAGGTACCTAAGGTAAGTAAGGTTGTTGACCATTTGCGGGAACGTGACGTCACGAGCATCATCACTTTCTGAAGAATCTCTCTTTCTCCTTCCTTTACTCCTTGAAATGAAGACGGCATGCGTTCATTCCCCACCCAAGCCCATGCTACCCCGATTTAGGCAATGGAGCTGTTTAATTTTCTCTTTCTTTACCGAGGATCCAATGCAAATGCCATGGTTTTTCAAGGAGACCTCGCCCAATTGCGTCGCTGTGGTTGATAATGAGACGCTGCACGGACTCAGTAAGGTATGTACATAGCTATCGCCGCGGAGTTTATATGATGTGGGGTTACTGAGCCTACAGCTACTCCGCTCCGTACAGCTACAGCTACAGCTACAGCTATGAGATGTGAGCTGACCTTGACATCTAAGAAGCATTACAAGCAGGACTTTCAAAGGAGCATAAGTCACAAATGCATATCGAGAAATCGATGCTCACTTCAAGCAATGGCAATTGGCAAATCAATGTTCACCCACTAGTGCCAACCACCATTCAACAAATCGCTCATGTCGTACCTGCATCATCACACATCGAACTCATCGTCACACTGTCATCACTCATTTCAAGCCACATCATGTCACAGTCAAAATTGAAACATACATTATTTGAACTTTCGTATATTCTCGTCTCGCAGCGCTGAAGCCGCGTTGTCGCAACCAGACAGCGCCGATACCCAGTTAACAATAGCCACACATGCAGTCTACCGCTGCATTGCAAAACCAGGCTCGAGGGCCTCCCAAATCCCAAAACAAATCTCTTTGAATCTGATCATGACATGTATCCCAGGCCCCCTGAACACTCCAGATGCTTGCCGAGGCGAGACAAAATATTGTAAAAGAAGCCCGTCCAACCAGGACTTGGGCAAACCAAACAACGCTCCAAAGTATAAAGCTACTCCGGTCCCAAAAACACTAGGCAACCCAGCACCGGCTATGGCGCTCAGGCCTAACCCATGAACAAGAAAACAAAAAGAGGACAAATATATAGGCCGTCCCAAGATGATACAAAGAAAAGAATGGGCAAGGGTGAACCTTTTCGTTCCCGTTCATTGCAGCAGCGGGACTACACCAAAAATTCGACCAACTCCCCGTAATTTCCCAGATTTCCGTCCCGTAAAGGGATATCAGTTGTCGCAAAAACACCGTTCGTCTCGATCCTGACCACCGCCCAAAGATATTTCCAAGATGCGACCGATCAAATAACACCGATAAAGACCCCGCTTGCGAAAAGCACTCCCTTCTATGTTGTTCTTTTTCTCTTATTGACTTCATAACCCATGACCACGATGAGAGAAGACATTTTGGTACGAATGGAATGGCCAACCCATGCCTCCCACGTAAAATGAAAACAGTTGATGCCGAGAAAATCCGATTATTGTGCCGCCCAACACCTGTGCAATGTCGTCTTAAAATGCAGAAAACGCCCGTTCGTGTCTTGTAGCCCCATCTTGCGAGGCGGACACCCAACCCTAGGTATTTGATTTGTTGCAAAAATAACAAAGTAACCAAGCCGAAAATGGTATCGTTCTTTATCATGCTGTGCCAGTATTATCCTCATAAACTTGTCGGTGAAACAAGAGGTATGTCGATTAGGGGATGTTTATACAGGGGGAAGGGGAAAATGATGGTTGTCGAAGTTGTTGTCGCCAACAGTGGGGCCGATCGCATCAAGCGATTGGCCTCCAAAGCTTAAGAGGAAACCAGCCCAGTTGATAAGATGATGCCAAGATCAAGTCTCGATAGGTCAATATGCCCGCCAAGATGAACAGCTGCCAAGAACGAACGGTAGCATTTACAGTTCAAGGTGCATCGCCGGTGATACGACACATTGGTCGACCCATGTGAGTACATGAGTAGCGACCTGGTGCGGCTTACCACCGACGCATCGACTGTTGCATCCTGCCAGGCGACACTGACTGAGGAGGGCTCGACATGGTAATGCCAGTAGCGGGGTTGATGATGGGAATGGCATTGCGGCCGCGAGTAGCGGAGGGCTGATGAAGCTTCATGCTGGGCTGTTGCTGGTAGGCAGGAGGAATAAAGGCGGGAGATGTTGAGTTGAGAGAGAAGCCAGGAGCAACGGTGTTGGGGTGTTGCGTGGGAGAAGAATCGGGTGAGTTGCTGGCTAATGAGGAACGCTCAGATGCGCTTGAGATGGAGACCAACTGCGAACAACAGGTCAGATTGATGCGCTGACATACACAGCGACGGGATAACTCACGTCAGTCTCGGTCAACAGACCAGGACAGAACTCCATGTCATCTTCAAGGTCAAAGGATCGACTAGTCTCGAACTTGGTTCGGAAGGCTGAGAGGGAAGCAGTCTCGTTAAGCTCCTTCATGCTGCGGACACCACGGAACTGGCGTTGAGCTTGTTGGGACACAGAAAGACGGGGAGCTCTGCGATTTCGGCCACCATGGTGGTTGTGCGACACGGGGGCGGGGTGCGCTGGGTGGGCGTTGTAATGGTAGTATGCAGACATGATGTGAGTCGCGGTTGTGTGTGCGTGCCGGAGTTGGTGCGGGATTAATTGGAGCGAGTCAACACAAACAAGAAATTGAGAGTGTTTGAGAGTCGTTGATTTAGGTAGTGGCGGTAGACAAAAATCCAAAAAGTCGAAGAAAATTTACTGGAGAAGTGTAGTAACGGTTTAGTTGTAGAGGAGAGTAGAGTAGAGTGAGGTTGTTGGTTGATGTAGATTTAGGAAGAGAGTTGAATTGTGGGAGAATGGATAGCGAAGCGAGGCGAGGGGCGGAATGGGAGTGGGAAGGTGACGGGCTATGATAAGTAAAATAAATGGAAAATGGAAAGTGGACAGGCAGATGCAGGACGCAGGATACCTTACACCGGGGACGGCGGGCGATGTGAGTCTGTTGGTTTGGGACACTGTGAGCACTGTGAGCCCGCTAGTATCCACAGTGCCCATACTTTACTCCACATGAAGCGCCTGCCGAACCAGGAGATGAGGGTGAGACCCAATCCTGGCAAATCACGCTCCGCAGACGGTGGCCAGGAAGTCTTTGCCACTTGGTCATGATTGGCGTAGTGAAGGGATAGCGTGTGTCACAGTGTAATCTCGGTGGCATGCTGTTAGGCCATCCCTGTCTATTCGGGTAGGGATGTTTGGGGACAGCACAGTTTCGAAAGAGAGACATACACAGTACAACCAGCGTGTTCCAAGAGCTAGACAGCACACCAATCTGCTAAGGGGCTGAGTTCACGCTACTTGTCCTATTCTAGGTTCACCTGCACACCTGGCGGTATCCGAAACCCAGCGTCTATCCAGCCTGGGTGGAGGCTATTGCATCCACACACGACCCAAGCCCAGTGTCAAATCGCCGTCGGCCCTCTCGGGGCTCTCCATTCCAGCCTTTGTCAAGTGACTTTTTGCTCTCTCAGCTTTGTCCCTGCTGGACCTGGCGCTGGTTCCAAACTTGGATCGTGAGAGAGGCCCTGGAGCCCTGCTGGTCTAGCGTCTGGTCGTTCTTCTTTTCTCTGTCAAGCTCAGTCTTGGGGACAAGGGGTGCGCATTGCTCATCAGGTGAGTGACCAAGTGACGGAATCTCTCTACCCACGCACAGTGAGGAGCTCAGAGGGACGCAGACGACGCAGACGCAAACGCAAACGCAGTCTCAGTCTCAGTCTCAGGCACCATCTTGACCGCGTGCTCTCCCACTCTGCCACTGCAATTCCCCTGTGCTAGCGCAGGAAAGCCCCTTTCTGTCCGTCCCCTTCAGGGCTCTCGCAGCCGTAATTAGGCGCTATGCCCTGCTGCAGCATGCTAATCTTGTCAATTGATTGGATTGCGCGCCAGTTTGTTTGTTGACATGCTGAAATTGTTATTATCCACTGCTTTCGTGATGATGAAATGAAGAAAGGCAGGGGAATTGCGTTTCTCGTCTGCGACGTTGGCAGCCCCGCAGCCTTTCATTACCACGGCGCACATATCTGATCTGGCGTATTGGGGCGGTCGAGGCATTGTATCATCAGATACTGGATTTCTTTTTGTCTAACGGGTCCAGGGCCAGGTGAAGTGAGGTGAGGTGCAGTCAAGTTCAAGTGCATGCAGTGCCGAAGAGGCCCCAGTCACTAAACGGGCAGTCAAATCGACCATGACCATTGCGGGACGGGAAGGGAAGAGCAGGGTAGGGCTTCGAGGCTGGTGAGCGAACGACTACTCTGTACTCCGTACTCCGTACAGTAGTTACAGTATTAGTTAGTCGAACGAACGTCGGGGGACGGCGATGGACTCTGATGGGTTGGTCAACCAGGTTGGTTCAGGTGGGTTGGCGGGATGGCGGTGATGGACGGTACCTTGCGAGGCAGTGAGCACTAGGCTCAAAGTTCTATCATGGCACTGTGCACGACCGTGCATGGAGCCATTACTGATCACCAGCGCAGAATGAGGGAGGGTTGGTGAGGCCTATGACTGGGCGGCCTTGAGACCCTTCCATGACCCTGTCCTCAGTGGTTCTGAACAAGGATACGCTGGAAACGTGGCGGGCTGGCCTGCATCTTCGCTGAATAGATGGGGTTTTGCACTGTGCCATTCTGTCATGGCCCCTCCCGTCTGCAGATCGCACGTATCCCTTTCTCCCTCTAGCCCTCCTCTGTTGTTTGGTTGTTGTGTGTTGTGTCCTGGAAAGCCGCCGAATGAGAAGCTGTTGATAATCGACACTGTATCCCCAATGGTCGGACCACTATCAAAACAGTCTCAAGGGTTATCAAATATCGCCACGAGAGGCAAAATGAATGAGAACAAGGCTACCACCATTGTCTCTGGCTTCTGGAAGGCCTCTGACGTGTGTGATGTTGATCTGGAATATTCTGGACTTTAGGGTAGTGTCTTGAGACACAACAGAGCCCAGACCTAGATCATCTTCAACACCAACCTCGTGTGAAATGAGAGGTTGACAGGTCTAGTTGTGGTAACCTTCCCATACACTGTGGCGTTTGTGCTTGGCCCTTGAAGGGTAAACTCACCCACACACAACACAGCACAACACAACCCCAGCCCCAAACCCCAACCCACGACTTCTGGCTGCAGCTCCTAACTACTAAGGTATGTATGTATTCTGTATGCACCTACGGATAGTGCACTGTATGTACGGTTAACTCGCCCTGTCCGAAGACTGTACTTGGCGAGACACTCCACGCAACCCTCACGCAGGAACTCTTTGTCGGCCACTGCGGTTGCAGCACCTTTGCGGGCGTCTAAACCGAGATGTCAACAAGACCGTTGATAACTGTGGGTATCTTGTTAACGGTGAGTTTTGTGCATCGTGTGTTACAGAATCCAAACCGGTAGACATAGCACGATGGTTGACAAGATCGCCGTGAAGCGAGAGCATTGACGATAAGCAAGCCTGGGCATAGCAAGTGACGACGGCGGCAAAACAGACAACCCAGTACGAACGGAGTAGGGTTGGTAAAGTCGATGTTTGGTTATGCATATTGCCTATCGTTTCATCATTTCTAGAGGTCGTCTTGCCGCCAGCCTCATCTTATCTTACCAGACGGGTTCTCATCCTATTCCGTATATGCAGAGAGCCCCTCGACCCTACAGTACAGAGTATGCACCACACCATTTCATTGCCGATGGAAGCTTGCTGGATGGAAGTATTGGTTGATTATCTTTGATCCTTGATAAGTGATAACTGCCACTGCCACTGGCTCTTGCGCAATCCAACCTCTCGATCTCGGTTAGATCGTCGTTGGACTTTGATCAAAGCTGCCATACAAGCCAGCCAGCCATACCATGCCATGCCTGCATGCCTAGCATGCCCTTCCGCACCGTCCAAGTGTTTCATCAGGCTCGTCTGAGAACCCCTCACCCCTTCCAGGGCTCTCTTCTCTTGTGTCATTTGCCAGGCCACCATGCGGGGAATGGGCTGGTCTATTTCGAGCGGGCTGTGAAGGCCTGCTAGCGGAGGTCTAAACCTGCTCTTGTTCGTCTTCCTCATTTTCGGTCGGGAGGGATGTGATGTGATGTGATGCTTGCTCTCTAGGCTTCGCCTACGCCGATCTCTTCAACGGACGTGGGTAGGTGGTCCCTTTCATTGACTTGATGTTCCTGGAGAAAGGGTCCAAGTCCCATCCCGAAAAGAATTCGAAGCACTCGACCGAATGCGTGATGCTTCGCAGCTTCGGGTTCCTAGCGCAAAGTCTACGGCAATCCTAGACGAGTCACAACAAACAGAGCAGTAAACAACCGTAAAGTTAAAATTGACAGTCCAAACTCTCACTGAGAGGGGGAGATTGGCAGATTGGCTGAGCCATAGCATACCCTGAAGGGTTCTGAAGACAGAAGACGATGTCGCATCTGTGCCCTGGCAGAATCCCTGCACAGTACCTATGAATCCATGCCCAGATTATCGGCATTCATCATCAGAGTCACCATTCACTGAATCAAGTGAATCAAATCAATAGACTCAGAGAGAATAATAGACATTTTGACGTAAAGGGAAAAGCCAGCAAACGCTACATTTCTCAAAAGCATTGTTAGAAGCCCGCTTGTCTCTCCCTAATTACTAACCTAGTTCTCCTCCTCGTCTGCCCACATTGACGCAATCAGCCATCCATCCGCCGTCTATCCCTAGTCGCACGACCCCATTCCTCGGGCTAACAATCTCAACAATCGATAATAGCCCGCATGCATCTAATTAATCATTCAATTAATTGAGGGGTCAACATGTCTATCGCGGATTGTCAACCCCTTCAATATCATGAGACAAGGCGATTATCTGATGCATACGGCGTGCCATATGTTATCGTATAGCCCATATCCTCATCGCCACACCGCTAGTTCTCACAGACGATGGATGGCCTGTTTCTATCTTGTCGGCAAAGGCGCTTTTCTTCGGCGGGTGACTTGATGTCTCACTTTGCGGAGAAACAAACGAGCTCTTTTGTCTGAGAGTCCGAGCTCTCAGCCCAGACCGCGCCACCCCTTGCTTCAAATGCGAGTCACCCCGCGCGCCACACTTTTCGGAGAATCGGCGACGGCAGCCCCGGCCGAAAGCCTCAGCTCTGATTCGTCCTTTGCTTCAACCACAAAAATCGATCTCCTCAACATCACGATATACAAACCATGGACGTTTTAAAACAGAACCGACATCTATTTCTCGGAAAACAACCCCAGGAATGACTACCCAGGTATCCCGGTATTGGGGAATATGGGTGATGGTTAGAAACTAAGTCACTCAAACATAAGGTAGGAACTTGATGGGATCTCGTATTCTCCTTTAGGTATGGTCGTATGTGCTTGAGGTCTCCAGTCGTACGGTAGATGACGATAATATGTTATTTCATGATCAAGACTGAAGCCTGGTGAGTGAATGAACCGCAAGAGATCTCTAGATCCCGTCGCCATAAACATCATAGCATAAGAAGAAACCACTGATTAAGGGTTACATAATTCTGGTCAAACTTCATTCAACATCTTGGGTCCGAGATCACAAGATATAGAACTTAAAAGAAGAGACTGGCTTTGTTGAGGCACTGTGCATATTGGCTTTTAAGATGATGAGAATATGTCCTGAGCCATGATGAGTTTTGACCTAGAGCTTAATGTAAACTCCACCGAGGAGACCGAAGCCATCAAGCCATGCACTCGTAGGTTCTCAACATTCCTCTTGGGCAAGGCTTTGATTGTCATCATCGACAGTCCGTGATGTATCAGCCGGTCTAGCACTGCCTCACCATGACTACAGAGGCAAAAAGTGAATTACTGGGCAGATTGCCATGGAAGATCAAGGACATGTAAGTTTCGGACTCTTCGGCCACGGCTGATGTCCCCTACAGGTAGCGTAGCTCGAAAAGGCCGTGATACGTGCTGCACTGTTCGTGTTCAAAAAGATACCGACAGCAGTCTCAGCACCAACCAAGCCTTGGCAACAGAAGGATATGAAGTCAGCGCGAGAACCCAAATGTGATATTGGTATCCGTAGCGTTATTCGCCAGCAAGCCAGGCTAATACAGCTTACCTGAAGGTCTACAATTCACCAGAAAGTTGCCTAAAGATGAGATGATCCCTTTCGGTTTTATGAAATCAAAGTGATTTGATAAATATCCTTATGAGTCAAAGGTTTTGCTGCGTACGAATACAGTTACGTTGTGTCTTATATCTAAAAGCCACTACTCACTCTCCATGTCTGAGGTTATGAGAGATGACTATGTTTCCTTTGATGCCGTGTCTAATATAGTCCAACGATTGCAAGTATTTCGGTATGTAATTCTTAACCCCCCCGCCCCCTAGCACATTGCAAAGTCTATGGACCCCAAGCATCCACGGATAGCTCCCACAATAAGAATTAGAATACGTATCTGACGAGATCGGCTCTTATCATCAAAAGTCTACAACAAGACACGTGATATAGATGTTACTTTTGAAGACGATGGAAGACATTAAGAGCTGAATGTATAGGAAGTAGTCATTATGGTACGAATTCATGCTCTAAGTCCCAAGTGAACATGAATTCTCCTTGGGCCCTATGTGACATCTGAACATTTAGAGGGTTTAATAGTTAAGAATTGAATATTGACAGTAGATGAGAGCACTTAATACTCGACAAAGACTTGAACTTGAGTCTGCTAGTGAAGCCTCTTTTATCACACCTGTCCTTCAACTATGGTTCTGAACTTCTGGTTTTTGAAACCTTTTAGACAAAGAAAATATGATTGTCGCAGGGTAAAGAGACACTCTCTTATATGGCCAACCCTAAGTGGGCAGAGTTGGAAAAATGATGAAATTAAAGATCAAATGTATGTGAAGTATTCTAGGATTTCTAGTAGGTAGACTATATTCAATTGTGTATCATGCTTGATTCGTTCCAAAAGTCCCTCATTAGTGGCTCTTACTACCTATGAGTCAGACCTATGAATACGATCCGTCTATGTTTGGAATCATTTCTCTGGGCCCCACGTACTTTGTTTCCAAATTCACATGGAGCTGCCTTGGAGTATTAGAATCAAAATTTCAAAGAAGCAGAGCTTACAGGTATCTTTCCGATCGCGGCTCAAGATCATATCTTTTGCCTATATGCAGAAGCTTTAAGCATGACTTTCGGGGCTTGTATAGAGGACGGGAAATTGAACCAGCTTTCTATTAGGTCAACAGTGAATATATCGTGGAGGAATAAACCTGGTGCGTTGCTTTCTGATAGATTCGTTCCACATGGCAACGAAGATATACATTGATTGTGATTCTGCTGGCAGGTCTGGTCATAAAGAGACAGAAACTCTTCAATTGCCCCTGCGTGATGATGATGTATTATACTTCGATACGGACTTTATCTCAGTAACAGCTCAAACACTTAGAATAAATACCATCAGAGATCCGATGACAGACAGATACTGAATGGGACCTAATCCATTTGAGTCTCGCTCCGAGACTCGGGCCTAATAAGACATGGGAGCAGCGCGGGTTTAAATTGTCCGGACTTCCCGCCTCCACCATGAGTCGGACTTTTTCTCTTGCCCACTGCATCAAACCTACCGACTTACACAGTGTGATCTACCTTACATCACATTAAAATGGATGTGATAAATCTTGGGCAGAGCCCTTCACTGGGATATATTCTGTCCATTGTCGCCTCGGCTACATTGCCTATTCTTCTGCTCTTTATTCTCATCCGCAGACCTGTTGGTGGATCTGCATCCCAATCATTACCGTTGCCAGCTGACGATGAAATTGTTCGCCTTCGATTATACCCGGTCAAATCATGTCGCGGGTTTGATGTCAAGTCAGCGCAGCTGCTACGGACCGGCCTAGACTTGGACCGTAACTGGATGTTTGTCACGGCCGATAAGCATGAATTTATTACGATCAGGGCAAATTCAAACATGACTCTGATCACAACAGCTTGGGACGTCGATACCGACACACTCACAATTTCTCTTAATGAACACAAGATTGAGATTCCGGCTCACCCTACGACTCAATGGCTTGAGAACAACACTGAGCTCAAGAAGGCGACTATTTGGGGCGAGCAAACTGATGCATGGGAATACGCCGAGAGTCTGACCAAGCCCATCTCGGACTTCCTAAACATGGACGTTCGCCTGATGTACAAGGGCCCTACACCGCGAGTTCTACGTGGAAGCGGAGCTCCTCACCGTCTTGGTCGTACGGAGGCTACCAAGTTTGCCGATATGATGCCTGTGCTGGTCAGTTACATAAAATGGAACCTGACATATAACTCAGACGTTGTACTAATGCCAAACTTGACAGGTTGCCTCCATGGCGAGCATGAATGAACTTAACGAGCGTCTCATTCAAGCCGGAGAAGATAAGATTGAGATTGATCGGTTCCGCCCCAATGTCATCATCCGAGGAAGCGTACCCTGGGTTGAGGATGGATGGAAAACTCTCCAAATTGGTGAGGGCGAGCACCGTCTTGATCTTGATGTTGTCTGCCGATGCCTACGATGCCAGGTACCCAATGTTCACCCGATTACTGCTGATAAACATCCGCGTCAGCCTTGGAACCAGCTGATGAAGTATCGACGAATCGACGCTGGACTGAAGTTCAAGCCGAGCTTTGGCATGCTTTGTGCACCGCGCGATGAGGGGCACATCGAGGTTGGCATGAAATTCCAGGTCACGGCTATGACGAATGATCACTTCTTTATTAGCCCAATGAAGTAAAACGAGTTGTTAGAAAGTGTTTGGGGGAGTTGCATGGCTTCTGTGGTAGGGTGACATGTGCAAACCGCCAAGGAGAACGAAGATGAAAATGACCATAAGACCATGTTTGGGTAATAGTTCACATGTATTGTACGGTGTTCAATTTTGGACACTAGCTGACTGTACTGTGTTCTCCTCTATTAAGTGGCAGTGCTTGATCAACCCAGCCAGGCTAACTAAGATCAAAAGCTTTCATGAGAAGTCAGATCGAATTCAAGGGTTGAGTCTCTCATAACTATTTCGAGAATACCTGGTTACAGTATATAAGTTTATAAAAGAGGCTGATTTGAGAATCTGGGATTAATTTCTAAAGGGAAGAAGAGCGCGGTTCTTGATTTCAGTCCTGCCCTTCACCCTTTCTTTTCACATTTTGGGTTGTCCGGGAGTCCTCGTTAACTTGATCAGACTAGACCCTTAATTGGATTAATGGAGTTTGATAGAGGCCTCCTGACTTGAAGGGATGTTTGTCCATTAATCAAGTGCATGATTGTTGAACAATCACATCCTTCACCCACTTGGCATATTAGCCGGAACACACCATCAGCCATACACAGCCTTGCGAAGACACTAGTGCTAGGCCTTGCTGGCATCAAGTTAAGTAGCTGATAGATGGGATTTGTTGATGTACGAAGAATTTCAAACATGATTGAGTTGTTGCACCCGTCTCTTGGATCCGGTCAAGACTTAGCAGGCTTGAAAGGGCGCTCATATTCTAGTGTGATAGCAAGTCAAGTCAAAGATATTCTTATCGTGAAACAAGGCACAGAGACTGTTTAGATATGACAGGTGCTGTATCACGATTTGTTTGAAGGATAGAATGATTTCATCTAGACTTGGACCCAATCATGCGGCGCTTTGCTCACAAGAGCATCCGTGTTGATTTCTCTGGTGCAGTTGTACATCTTCTCGTGTAGATAGAGCAAGCAAGGCCTCAGAACAAACAGAGACAAACATCACATCTAGTTGGTCTTTTGCCCCTGCCACATGATGCCATAATGTGGACGATGCTTGGGTGGAGTGATATATCCCCATGCTCATGGGGAACGCAAACACCCTGATTGAGCTACAAGAATGATCCATTCAGATCGGTTGACGCTATGATTCAAGCGCATATTTGCCAAGTTATATTACCCAAAGTGTCGGGAATCGCGGCTCGGGGAGTTCTAGTTCCGTGTTAGTCGTTGTTGATACACGAACAAAGAGTGGAAAAACTGTGGCTTAGGTTGGTCATGGAGGCAATGAAACACGTCCAAAACGGTCTGTACTCACAGGCCTAGTTTACTGTCCCACTGCTAGTCATAAGGCTGTAACATTTGTGATTTTGTGTAACTGGGCAGGCTGATTCACTGACTGATTGCCAGATTGGTGTGGCAATACCCATTGTGCTAGGCGCTTCGCGGGGCTTTTTAAGCGGCAGCTTACCTTTACTGAGAGAACCAATGCACAGCCCACCACCAGCTTTCAAAGCTTCTTCCCAATCAATCAATCAGACATTACAACTTCCATTACTCTTAAATCTCTCAACCTTCCCATCAACTTTCACCACTATCGCGCATCCAAGCACAAGTTTACCCGTCATCAAAACTATTCACCATGTTGGGGGAAGATCTCGTCATTTATTATAATGACTCCATCGACTCAGATAATCTGGCCGCGGCTTTGGCCTTGTTCCAGGCCACACGCTGGAAGCCCAACGTCCGCGTGATTTGGATTCTAGAGCCCCGTCAAGTTTGTTTTGGATTATCCATGACCATGGATCAGATCACCAGATGCAAGGAATTGATAAAACAGCATTTTCCATCCGTCGACAACCCCTTCAAGACTCTTTTGAACGGAGATATCAAGCAGCAGGATGTTGATGATATCAAAGATCTGACAAAAGATGACCGCAAGATTGTAAGCTTCCTCCTCCGAATCAGATGCTTTAGACAAATCTGACCACGGTAATAGCTCGAGATGGCAGTGAAGCCAAAGTATGGCTCAATCGACGACGCTAACTTGCATGCACAACTAAGTGCACTCGACCTGGCAACTTGCCTTTCCGAGTGGTCTAATGTTAACCCTGTCGAAATTCTTGTGGACTACAAGACTCTGGAACATATCGAGAACCCAGTGAATTTACACATGCATCACCATGAAGAACTTGTCAACCGGACTGAAGGTGAGCTGAAGGACTACTACGACATCCTGAAGAAAGTGTTACATCCAGGCCGTCGAACCGATAACCTGAGAGGTTGGTATGACAAGTGTATCGGGAATCTCGAGCGTCGTAAAACGCTCTCAAACATTACTGTGGAAGAACTTGTCTTGGATAACGTTTTGCATCGGATCCGGAGCGCGGGAAGCGTTAATTTCTTTGGGGGTTCTTCGTTGAGAATCCTACAACAATTCCTCGATAGAGGTGTAGCCAGCAAGGTCAGGTGTCACTTGCAAGTGGTAAGCCTGTTCATGATGCATATTACTCATTGACAAAATACTTATGGTGATAGGGTTCCTGCGACATGTCAGCCAATCTCTTCTCCAACCAGTTCAACATCGCCCTCAACCAACAAGCAGCCAAGATCGTTCTCAGCCGATCTGAAGAATTTGCGGAGTTCACCGTCGTGCCTTCGCATACAGCACAGAGTATAAAATACTCAGCCCTAGGTCTGAAGCAACAGGGAGGCCACTGTATCGAGAAACGAATTCTGGGCTTCAACTGCCACGAGGATCCTATCAAGATCGTGAAAAATCAAGTTTCACTTGAGAAAAACTACCCTGGCAAAACCTACTCCATGCCAGACTTGACCTCGTTTTTGTGTGCACTTGTTCCAGGCCACACGCACCCCAAGCTAGGGTATATCGAGGTCGACGAACAGGAGGGCGGTACACTTCTTTTCAAAAAGTCTGACAAGGGCATCCGCATGCTTGATCTGGACGGCGCTCAGGAGTTCAACGAGAAAAAGATCGATGACATTTTCAAGTCATTAACAAGAGGCGAAGTGGAGCTGTGACAGAGGCAACTTTTGATACCCAAAGGCGAGTTGGAAGTCAGATAGTACTTTTAATAGCTTCTTGATGCACAAGAGCATAATCTCAATTAATAGAGAGAGATGTTAGACTTCTTAACAAGTCCAAGAGCATGATGAGTGAAGTTATCCAAGATATCCCGGCTCCAATGGACTACCAGTATGACTTAACTTGTTTGGACTCCGACGACGATGGTGAAAGTATCAGTATAAATAGGACACGTGCAGACACCATCCGGAAATGCCAAATTCACCTGCATCTCACAAAAGACTAATTTCCATCTAAGTTGGTAAATAATAAATTACCAGTTAAAAAACAGGCAAATTCTATTGGGTAAGGTAGGTCGTTTATTAATATCGCCAATCAGCCACAAGACGGGACTCTTCCGTGTGGCGCCGTTGCCAGCCTTGCGAGCCCCCTCTCCAAGTTGACTATTTCAACGAAACCTCAACAGCTTCGGCTGTCAAATCTGCCTCCTAAAAAAGTCTACTCTTCCTGCGAATTGGTACCTAATCGCCTATACGAAGATATGTCAGCCAATTATTGGCACTCGACACAATGTCGCTTCTGGAGCTTCACCAAGGAGCAGCTCGTGACAATGCGACAGAAGCTTGAAGAGGACAATGCCGAATTGGTGCGAATGTTTCCGCTTCCGCAGCAACGCCATCTGTACATATATTTTAATCAACGTACGCGGAAACCTCTATACCACGAGAGAACTGAATGACTGACTCAAGGGGCGCGCAGAGTTGATACGGCTGGCGAAGCGATTGACGATCCGACAACAATCCATGGCCACGGCGCAGGTCTACATGAAGCGATTCTACTCCAAAGTCGAGATTCGTCGAACGAACCCGTACCTCGTCATAGCGACCGCGATATACTTAGCCTGCAAAATAGAAGAGTCCCCTCAACATATTCGACTCATCGTGACAGAGGCGCGACAGATGTGGGGAGATCTCGTGGCCATCGACACGTCCAAGCTGGGCGAGTGTGAGTTCTTCATGATAAGCGAGATGCGATCACAGTTGATTGTATTCCAACCTTATCGAACGATCACAGCCTTACGAAATGAGTTATCGTTGGTGGACGACGAAGTGCAACTAGCTCGCTCGGTCATCAACGATCACTTCATGACGGATCTTCCGCTCCTATACCCTCCACACATTATCGCCATGGTTGCCATCCTACTGGCCTTGGTGTTGAGGCCTAATAACTCCGGTCCTGGCCAGAACACTTCCGGAGCGGCGGCCGCCGCAGGACTAGCAGCCGCTCAACAGGCGCTGATGCGAGCACAGGGCCAACAAGCACAAGGCGGAATGCCCGAGCCCGCTGCTGCAGAACCTAAGGAGAAGCGGCAACAAGATCGGGTGTCGCGGGTGCAAAAGTTTGCGAAATGGCTGGTCGACAGCAACGTGGAGATTGCATCTATGGTGGATGCTACTCAGGAGATAATATCATTTTATGAATGTTATGAGCATTACAACGACAAGCTCACTCGCGAACAGATCAACAGGTTTGTTAAGGCAAGAGGCCTAGATAAGTGACCAAGTTATGAGAAATGAGACATGAAGCATGGTATGTGCGGGTTAAGTAATTGAGGAGCATTGACGGGGAGTTTCAGGCGTTACTGCTTATTGTTATTAGACATTCATCCATTTTGGCATTGTATGAAGCTTCCAGGCTGGCTGGCTGCCTGTATAGTTCTAGAATTTTAACTTTACCTTTCTATCGTAGGAGCCTGATAGTTGTAACGATAGGAGATATTCTATATAACATCTCAGATATGCAGGTGTGTACTCCAGTGATTTGTTGGACCGCATGCCCGGAACTGTCTTTAAAGAGCCACCCGATTATAAGTTATGAGACTTGCGAACTTCAGATAAGAACTATTTCTAGGGCACTCAGACATTATACTGAATCATTAATCTACTGACTGAACATGTCTTTCACTTGGCTAGTCTGTAGATCATGTGAATATTTGCAACATGAAAAGAATTCCGTCGAGATGAGGAGCCAGGAGTTTATGCCGAGACAGAGCGAGGATATTGGCAGCTAGGGACAGCAAAAGCATAGCTCAGCGGGTCCTTCCGGGGCACTAATCATAATACAGTGCCTCTGATTGATCGCCAGGCTTCGAAGCAGTGCCCAAGAGCGGGCAGGACGGCTGTTGATAGCCACCACCTACGGACGGGCCATGACGGACGGGGCTAAGCTCCACTGTACATAGTATTTGGTATCTGGTACATACGGATACAGGCACTGGGTTTTTTAGCAAGCCCGGCCCAGAGCAGCAAAACGTTAACCCTGTTTGGGGGGTTTCATTCAGCTACCAACGTCACAGCTTGTCAATTGGTATTGGCACTTCAACACCATCTTTTCCTTTCCGACCCGAATCCTTCCTACGACAGTTTAGCCATGAACTTCCGGTAACCCGACAATACCTCCCTCGAAGTCGCCGTACCTCGATTTCATCTCCGCAGCGACGCTCTCCTGCAGCACAGGGCTTTTTGCGCCTGTTGCGCCCGACGTACCTGAAATCTTGCGGGAACGAGATATGCCACCATTGCAGTTACAACTGTCGTCATGAGCGTGACAAACATTGTGGAGGAACTCGAAGAGGGGTTTAGGGAGCCCCAGAACTCTCGCGATGCTCGTGTTGAGAAGCTCTGGGCGAGCCTCGAGCCTGATCACACTGGTGAACTTGACCTAAAGGGTCTACGGAAGGGGCTTCGAAGGATTGACCATCGTAAGCGAGAGGGGCTCAAGCTTGGCAGAGATACTGATGAGCAACTACAGCAATGAAGAATGCCGACGATATGCTGAAGCGTATAATGGAAGAGGTGGATCAAAACGGCGATGGCAAGATACAATACAACGGTACGCAAATCTGCCTCTGACTTTGGAGCTCCAACTCTTCAGATATTGCCTCGGTACCTACGGCCACGATGTTGAAAGCTTACTTTTGGCTGTTCGCACCCTTTAGAGTTCCGAAAATTTGTCGAAAATGCAGAGCGCCAGCTTTTTGCCCTATTTCGATCAATTGATAAAGATGGGAATGGAAAATTGGACAAACTTGAGCTCCAAACAGCTTTTAAGAATGCCGGACTCACGTTATCGAACCGCCGCCTTACCGAGTTCTTCGATGATATGGACCTCAACAATGACGGTTATGTCACATTTGACGAATGGCGGTCAGTACTTTATTTCCAATTCTATCTGGGTGCTCTTTTTGTTGCATTTTTCCTATTGGGAACTCCACCGGCTGTCAGTCGCATCCCATCAGATGCTCAGAGCTCATGACTGACCCTCAGTCATTTTGGCGGGGATAACCCTCATAACGTCATGTGCCAAGCCCAATCACTACCACCGGCGATACATTTGCGGCCGGTTTCTCGAAGTCGAGACATTGCTCGAGACGTCTCCTTGTCGATCATGGACTTTGCAGCTGATCATGAACTCTCAGAAACTTCCTACTATTTATGCCGCCCCACGACCACGACTCCCAACTTCATGCCGTACTTGACTTTTACTACTCTGTGGTCAGCGTGACTCCAGAAGGAGACACACTTGTGAGCGAGGAAACATTAGAGGGTCTAGGTACGGACGGCTTCCGCTCTCTTTTCATCACCCTTTTCGGCTCTCTTCTACGAGTCGCTTTCCCCTACGATTTCCCAAGACCTATACCTTCACCCGACCGGACATCGACTTCCGTCAGTCAACCCAACACCTCAAATCCGGATGAGTCCCCGAACCAGACCGAGAACATGGCTACCGCGGCCGTAGTCTCATATCCTGACTACGATGATGCAGCTACCGAGATATCGCAGGAAATCGCCGAAACGCTTACACAACACGTCGACGATGGCACCCATGGACCTGGACATGAACACACCACTGGAGCTTCAACAGCAGTGCACAAGAAGTTTAGACTAACACAATTTGTACCCGATCCAGGCTACTTTCTAGCAGGTGCCATCGCCGGTGGAGTGTCGCGTACGGCTACTGCGCCTCTCGATCGGCTGAAGGTCTATCTGCTTGTGAATACGTCCAGTCGTACCGAGACCGCGGGTGCAGCATTTCGACAAGGCCGTCCTCTCGCTGCTCTAAAAAACGCAGCAAAACCGTTCGGCGATGCTTTCCGAGATCTTGTTCGGTCAGGGGGCGTTCGAAGTCTTTTTGCTGGTAAGTCTGCATCATATGGCTAGGGTTCAGATTGGCCCTGGATGTGACGGAATATGCTAATAAGACTAGGAAACGGCCTCAATGTCATCAAAATCATGCCTGAGACGGCCATTAAATTTGGCTCGTATGAAGCCGCAAAACGCGCTCTTGCCAACTTCGAGGGCCATGGTGATCCCAAGCGTCTCAGTTCGTGGTCAAAATTCGCCTCGGGTGGCTTTGCTGGCATGATAGCACAGTAAGTCTGACAGAAGTCTCGACAGAGGCTAGAGACTGATAATTGGCAGGGCTTCGGTTTACCCCCTCGATACCCTCAAGTTCCGCCTACAATGTGAGACTGTCAAGGACGGTCTTCAAGGTGCGGCTTTGGTTCGTCAAACAGCTGTGAAAATGTATGCAGATGGTGGTGTGCGTGCCTGCTATCGAGGATTGACTATGGGACTTGTGGGAATGTTCCCCTACAGTGCTATTGACATGGGCACTTTTGAACTGCTAAAAAAGACTTACAAGTCGTACTATGCTCGGGAGAACAACGTCCATGAAGACGATGTCAAACCCGGAAATATTGCCACGGGCATCATCGGCGCCACGTCTGGAGCCTTTGGAGCCAGCGTTGTCTACCCCCTGAACGTGGTGCGAACACGACTTCAGACCCAAGGCACAGCCATGCATCCTGCAACATACACTGGTATCTGGGACGTAACGAAGAAAACGATCCAACGAGAAGGATATCGGGGCTTATATAAGGGCCTTACACCTAACCTTCTGAAGGTTGCTCCCGCCTTGAGTATCACTTGGGTGGTGTACGAGAATTCAAAGAGAATTCTTGGATTGAGCTAGAAGCCCCAACTAGCTATGAGATAAAAGGGACAAACACAAGAAACTGAAGGGATCATCCCCTGTTTCACAATTAACATTTACTATACACACGCACGCACGCACGCACGCACGCACGCAAATTTCACTCAACATTCTGGAAAGCGAGGATCTAGCGATTGGATGGCATTGCGTTACGACGGGGGAATATTCTGGCGTTGAAGGGATTGATATATAAGAAGAAAGTGACCAGCAGCCATCGTTAGAAGACGAGGCGGTGATGCGGCTGGCACTGCATATTTCTCATTTTTGGAGGTGCTGGGAGTCAGTGGTTAGAACTGGGTGGATATTTCCTTGTTCAAGATAGAAGTGGTTACAAGAAGAGGAGGTCTGGTGATGAATCCATCAGTTTCCTCGACTAGTTTTGAAACGATAATGAAAGTTACTCTGACTCGCCATGTATGAAATTGTTGAATTGCGAAAGGCGGCGGGCTAGCTGCGAGAGGTCATGGAAAACATCCGGGATCGAGTATGCCCATTTCGGACATGGAACCGGAGCCGGAGATGTGGGGCCGGCTCCGGCGGAATGGTTCATACAGGAGGGGCGTCCTGGGGAACTTGAGAATTCGTTGGACTGCAATAACAACCATAAGAAGGTAACAATTATGAAGGCATGGCGGGAGTTTGTAGAGTGAAGCCCACTGCTGGAGTGAATGTGTCCTGAGCTTAAGCCTGAAAGGAGGTCCAGAGGGAGCTGTTCATCAAGCTCATCATGGCTTTGGCAGCTTACTGTACAAAAAGAAGCTTATTACCGCACTGCAGATCCGAGCTCGGCTTGGGTAGCTGGGGCAAGAAGTATGTACTCGTTATCAATCAGCCCTATCACGTATGCTTGCTGCCCTTTATCGATCAGCAAACGTCATTTCGCGATTTTGACTCGTTATTTCATCTTCCACAGTCACAGGTTGTCGTCAGCCGCATGTCAAGAACTCGCGGCCTTTGCTGCAGGGCTTACGCAACATTGCAACCATGACTTGAGCTTGCACGGGAATGGCAGTTGGCAAGGGTTCGAAAGAGGATTGCGGGGTTGTGAAGGTTGGTGGAACTTTTGTAATGTGATAGAGGATCCTTGCTCTGGTGGGAGACGGAAGATAAGACGAGGGAACTGAAGACTTTTCAAGAGAAGGTGCATCATAGGTAGGAAGAAGAAACAAATAGTTACAAAGAAAAGAAACTCCAGAGGTAGAGATAATATAACTCATAATATTGAAAATACCGTATAGCCAAGTAAGTAAGGAAGCATTGCACATACCATCCATCCATGTCTTACAAGTTGGAAAACACGATAAATGGATAGCTTGGTCGGACTTTTTGCAGTATTACGCCGCTTCATATGCATGTTCAACGCTCGCCCCCAAAAGAGCAATAGCGTGATCGGCCAACGTCGTTAGATACATAGATACATAGATACATACATGATCAGAAGCATCGCAACCAAGCAACGTAACCGAGCAGGAATATCCAGTCTAGAACCATGGCCATAGGCCGATTGTAGGAAACAAAAAGAGAGAGCTGCTGTAAGCAAGACCTGTTCCCCTCTTTTTTTCCTCATCCGCGCCGTAACTCAACTTCATCCTTCTTTCATCTCGTTTGGCATTCTTGACCTCAATAATCTGGTGATACACGGCGTGAGCACGCTCAGATTCCTTTTGCGACGAGTGCCACGTACGCATCACCTTAACCACCTTCTTACTTCAATAAAAAAAGGGGTACTTGACGTGCGTCTGGATCAATTGCACCGTCTTACACGCCCCACGCCCATAACGAGACAAGGACAAAATGCCTGCTCCTTACTCTGACAATCTCTATTCCGCCGACTCTGACGATGAACGTGATGCCCTCTCGCCAACAGACGGTTACTTCCACGCGTCGTCTGAGTCGTCGTCATCTCGCTCTGGACAAAACGTACCTCATGTGCCAAACGTGCTTGTCGAGGACCCAACTCAGTTGAGTCGCGATGCAAAGATCCAAGAGGCAGAGAGGGAGAGGAGGTTGTTAAATACCGGCGGAGGCTCTGCTGAACACAACCTTGAAAGCACTGCCTCATCACACGAGAACGCGAGTGGCTCAGAGAACCCCATTGCATCGACGCCACGTTCTCCTCCAAGACCTTCTCCCCTGTTTGCTCACCCTGTTGACGCACCACCTGCTTACTCGCCCTCACCTACTACAACTTCGCCGCCAACTACAGTGAACAACTATCAGACCTTTGCTTCTACAGCTACAATGGGTCGACCTGAAGAGAGTAGACCTCTGATCAGCCATGCTCCAGAGTCTATGAGTACCCCCTACAACTCAGCTCAAGAACCATCACGTTGGCAACAATTCAAAGACTCCGTCTCAAACTTCAACATCAGGAAGAAAGTCAAGACAATCCTTGCTTCGCTTCTCATTTTCTCTGTCGTTTTTATGATCTTCAGTAGCTTTACTATGAAGTCTAATCATGGCGTAACTTAAGCCTCATGTGGATATAATGCAAGATCTGGACTGATATCATTGCTAGTCACACTCAAACCCAGTCGAGGATAACGATCCCGTTGCACCACCTGCCGATAACGGCGATAACTTTGACTGGAATCCTTCGCGAACTTGCCTACAAAAGCCCCACCACTTCGCCGCCGTCATTGAGGAAATTGATATCCAATCTGATCGCAACCTTAGCATTATACAAAGAATGGTCAAGTCCGATGACCTTGAAGGATGGAGCACCCATGTCTCTGGTGAAGTTATTCTTCGGCCTGTAGATGATTCCTCGCCTACTAGTATCGAGCTGCAGGTTATCTCCAACCACGACAATCTCAGGGTCAAAGCCGACTTCGACAAGACAACTCAAGTCTTTGAGATCAAGGTGCCATCCAGGATCGCCTGGAGCTTGTCCGACAAGGCCCCTTGCATCCAAATACGTATCACGGTCTCGACTCATCGTGAGGCTATCCTTCAACATCTTAACATTGAGACCCAGCAGCTTGACATCAACCTCCAAGAGGGGGTCGTTCTGGGAGTTCAGAACGGGGTTGACATGCGAAGCGCCAGCGGTGATCTCACCTCCCCTGGTATCAAAACGATCAAGGGCAAGGAAGTTGTTCCTTACACACTCTCATCCCGCGAAATCCGCATCCATACGGCCAGCGGCAATGTCAAGGGATGGTATCCCCTTTACGACCTCCTCGACATCTCGACGGCCTCAGGCGATATCATCACCAACATTGGACCGAAGCCCGTGAACCCTCAGAATGTTCGCCCTGCAGAGCTTCGTGTGCGCTCCGCTTCAGGCACGATCAAGATTGATGAGCCTCTCACAAGTGCTCAGAAGGCTGCTCGCCCAGATCGCGAATTCCCACCACGTGACTACACAATTGATATCATCACGGCGTCGGGAGATATCACGGCCGATGTCGCCGCGAGCTCGTCGGCGTCTTTCAAATCGCAGTCTGGTGATATGACGCTGCAAATCTGGCCAGTGCTGGACTCGAATTTGTTAACTATAAACGAAAAGGCGAAGCCAACAATCATCACGGACACAAAGAGCGGCGATACGCATGTGACGATTCTGGAGCCCCTGTGGACAAGCCTTGCTACCATCGGCGAAACGATCCCCCCCGTCAAGCCTTATGATCCGACGGATGGTAGCGATCCATACATTGTTCTCCCGGAAGGGTCTGACCTTGCTGGAATTAGCATGGCCAGACCCGTGCTTTCGGTTCTTCACTCCACACACAAGTCAGTCAGCGGCAAAATTGAGCTCTACTATCCTAATTCTTGGGAGGGCCTGTTCTTTGCAAACTCCGTTACGGGTTCACAAGAATTCAAGGGCAAGGGCGTGATAGTTGACGGTGGAAGAGGATCGCTTCCACCACATCTCATCAGTGGAAGAAAGGGCAAGGGGTTCTCCCAGCTTGACATTAGGACCGTGTCAGGCGATCAATTCGCCCTGCTCGGAGAGGAAGAATGAGAGAGAGAGAGAGAGAGAGAGAGAAACAAGGAACCAGCGAGATACACGAAAGGATAACGAATACGGCGTACAGGCGTTGATGATATATGATATTACGAGGAAACATATTGCTTGGACAGCACCATTCGTTAAGGATAGGAACTTAGGATACCATATCGTTCGTTGAACGTATTATTGACCGCAATGAAATATTCATCAAGAACCTCCTTGTCCCAACGAAACAGTTTTTTCGAAACAATAGCCAAGTTTAATAACCCCAGATCCATGAAGTGGCTGGTCAAGGCGTGGTAGCGGTAAAGCCGTTTCCTAGCCGACAGCCCGTCCCGCGGGATATATTGAACCAACTATGAAACGACTTGGCGTGGTTTGTTCTGATTCTGGCCATGATATCATTCATTACAAGATAGTGTAACTCGAGTAGATTGTTTGCATGCATTATGCATCAACACAATTTGTGCCGAGTTCATCAACAGTTATTTATGCGGGTAACCTCTATGTAATTACAGTGAATGGTAGGGACTCGATTGGCTAGCAACATTTAGCTAGTGCTTTTAAAAAACGCTGCTTGAAGAATGTTGAAACGGCTGTATCCAAGCCTTATCGCTAATAAAGTCCCATGATCACAAAAACTGTTGGTTCATAGGCTCCCCCAGAATTGGATCTCATCCATGCTCTCTCCGTTCCTAGGTTGCAGAATAAACGCCATGGGAAGTGGCACGTGCTTATACAGGGGTCATCTCCATCTCCATCTGGATCAAGGCCAGGTAAGGTTGGGCACTGCCTGGTCTAAGAGTCTTGGTACCTAGCCTACTAAGGTATTTTCAGCTGTCGAATCACTGATGTCGTGCTGTATCTAGTACCCGCTAGAGCCCGTACGGAACCTAACTTCATCCACTAACTACTGTACCTCACCTACCTACCTACCGCCGTCCACCATCATCAATCAATCATTCAATCCATCCACACTTTACAGTGCTCGACTCTCCTCCCACAATTCAATCCAATCCTCTCTCTTCCCACGTCAGCCGCACTCTCTCCAGGTACATCACCTGCCTCGATCTTTTTTTGCGACGCCCTTTTTCCTACTCCGACAATCGATTTTGCGATCCGCTTTGCCTGCCGCTCGTTCTGATGATGCCTCTTGCCCCTCGAAGGCACCCAAAATCCGTAGATTAAGCACTGGGCTTCCACCGAGCTTAATCTCCTAACCAAGCCACCTGCTCGTCGACCGAGGCTCCCACTTCTTATTCGCTCTCTGGACCGTCATCGACAAAACGAATATATCGTCGCGACTTAGATACATATATCCGAGCATACATCGTCCGTCATGCAAGCTCCGTCATCCGGTTCTCAACGCGCCTTTGCCCATCGTCGCTCGCCTGGCGCTGAGCCAGGGCCACCACCAAATGTTCCTGTCCGATCCATCTCGCCGGCGCTTCAGGCTCGAGCCTCAAGCGCCTCAGCGAGATCTGTACAATCGACTGGGTCTCGCAGGATGAACCGTGAAGTGAGTATATCATAATGCTCAGCGTGGGCGAGAGTGTGCCCCTGCCGAGCCCTGCCCCACGTCCCATGCCCAATTGCAAAGCAAGATGCTGACGCTCCATGATCTCTCAGGGTTCCGGCAGCGGTTCCAATATGCCTCTATCGCAGATCGAAAAGAGCGTCACACACCTCCTCGTCGCAACAAAACAGCTCCTTGAGACCTTGACACAATGGTCGCGCGGACAAGCTACCGATAGCCAAGTGTCTGACGTTTACGTGCGCTTGGGTTATGAATTCAATATGGCGTGTCGCGCATTCACGGCCATCCACGTTGACACATCCGACTTAGGAAACGTGCCCGATCTACTGCGACATATTCTCGAAGCGACGTTGAGCCAAGAGGCGAGTGCCGAGAGTTTGGAGAAATATTTGCCTAGGATCCGGGACATCATTATTAATCTGTTACACGGCCTAAAGCGCAAACAACAGAAGCTCCGCCAGAAGCAAGCTCGGGACCGCGACGGCCATGCACCTCCCGATAGGGCAACCAGCGTCAGTACCGTTGGAAGCGGCAACAGCGGACTCACCAATATGTTGGAGGAGGGTCTAGAGAATGGTTTCCAGCCTGACTCCCAACCGACTGATTCTTTGCGTCAGTCGGGCGGCAGTACCAACCAGTCCCCACGTCGCTTTAATGCCCAGCGAGAATCCTCTCGAGCATCCGCCATATCAGAGCAGTCTTCCCTATCTAGCAACACGATGCAAAGTATGCCAGTTGTTCCGCCTTATCCAGAGGGTGAAAGCAGTATCCCCACTGGACCTCCAGCACCTCCTGGACCACATGGAGGAGAGTTAAATATCGATTCGTTTCCTCCGCCTCCACCACCTCCGCCCGACAATACCTCAAGTGCCCTGGCCGCTCTACAGAAGGGTGGAGATCTGGAAAGACGAGCTTCACGCAGATATTCTCAATATCAGATATCCAAGCATCTGGGAGGTGCTAATGGTGTACCGATTCTTCCACCGCAGAATTCACCTGTGCCAAACCGAGGAAGAAAGGAAGTCCGAGAATCACTACGAGCAGTTCAAGGCCGACAGTCTATACGCCACAACCGTAATACCTCAAGCCAGTCTCTGCGAACTACGGCTCCTGCTGAAGATTCTCCCGTCAGGATACCAGACAGTGTTTCTGAGGAATCTTCATTAGCAGAATTACCCGCAAAGCCAGACCCTCCTACGGTGCAGACACCCGATGAAGCGTATGCTGCCAGCGCAACACTCAGTGGCCCCCCCACTGATCCTATGTTCTTCAGCGATGATGCGCCAGAAACACCAAAAGTCGAGAAGCCAAAGGCCGAACCTGAAATTGCTCCCACACCACAGCAAAAGTCTGCCGAGACCTCATACTTCCAAGATTCGCCCCCTCCGACTCCCACGAAGGACCTGACCTTGTTCCTCCAGTACAAGTCCAAGGTAAAGAAGTTTGTTCTGCCGGAGGGACGCGCCGAGCTTACCATTGGACGGCTTCAACTCGCATTTATCGAGAAGTTTTCTTGGAATACACAACATAATGGCGCAGACCTCCCCGAAATTTACATTCAAGACCCGGTTTCTGGTGTACGACACGAACTGGAAGATCTCGCAGATGTCAAAGACCGAACTGTTCTGGTGCTCAATGTTGAGGCTCTGGACGAAGTCAAGAAACATATCGACGATGGAATTGCATCCTTAACCGAAATTGTTCGGGATGTCAAGCAGACAGTGACGGATCACGGAGCTGCACTTCAACGAGTTTCAGACCGACAACAAGAGGCTGCCAATGAAATGGCTCGGCTGGCACTATCACCTCCATCAACTTCTCACTCGTCTGACGGAACAAAGACACAGTTTAACTCTGGAAAGAAGTTGGATAGTAGTCATCTCGGAGAACTGAAGACCTTGCGACGAGATCTGGCCATTATGCGACAGACATACTCGAATTTCCAGGCAGACATTCAAGATTCAATGGCTACCATTCGCGCAAAAGCTGCCAACGTCAAGGTTGCAACAGCCAAAGCTGCCATCCCCGACATTGAAGGCGACGCTGGTTACTCATATGTTACCAGTGGGCGTAAGCAACTCAACAGTGACTCTGATCGGTTGGTCGGTAAAGTGGACGACCTCCAGGACCTTATCGAAGATCTGCGTAAGGATGTGGTGCATCGCGGTGTCCGACCACTGCCGCGACAATTGGATTCCGTTGGAAAGGATATTGCAACATTGACCAAGGAACTGAAGAGAATGGAAGAGTACATGACCCAGGAGAAACCTATTTGGACCAAGATTTGGGAGAAGGAGTTAGAGGACGTGTGCCAAGGGCGGGACGAGCTTCGCCTTATGGAGGATCTTTTGGTCGATCTGCGAGACGATCTGGAGAAGGCCTCGGAAACGTTCACTCTCGTGGAGCAGGCTACCAAGGAGCAGATGAAGGACAACGGCACTGGTGCAAGTGCCGGAAGCGCCCGCCAGTTCTCCAAGGGCCTTATCAACCTCGGCAACAGTGCCGATCAAAGCGCTGCAAAGGAAGGTGTTCTTGGTGAAGTGAGAGCTTTACAACCCAACCACGAAGATCGACTGGAAGCTATCGAGCGTGCAGAGAAGCTACGGCAAAAGGAGCTAGCAACGCGCCAAGTCAACCCACTCCATCGAGAAATCACCAATTTTGTCGCGGACGGCAAGCTGAAGAAGTCAGGCGGGTTTGAGGAGGTCGAGCGCGCACGGAAAGCCAAGGACGACCGCATTCGACGAGAGGTTTGGCAGCGTCAGAACGGCATTATCCCTGAGGACCCTATCGGCGAGGAGGGTGCGGACCCTGAAGCCGATTTGGAGGACGAGGACGCGGCATTTCTCAGGGAACTCGAAGAAGACGAGGCCCGACAAGCCCAGGCTCAGGCAGAAGCAGAAGCAGAGGCAAATCCGCCTCCCCCACCACCACCAAAAGACGAGGACGATAAGCAACCTGATCCGCCAAATGGCGCTTAGTCAGCCACATTGGTTATATGATCGAGTATACATATCTTGATGTGCCTAGATAGATCGGTTCCACTATGTTTATGGAGATGATGCCTGGGAAGAAGAAACGCCTTATGCGGGATTGTTTGAACGCGATATGTCAGTACGGAATATGGTTATGGACTTAGGAAGGACAGACGTACGGATATAGGAGGCAAAGGCTCTCTAAGCCAGCATTTTCTTACCCCCTTTTTTTCGATATTCTCGTACTTAGTTAGCCTTTTTACTCGGTAGTTTTTAGTTGGGATTTTGACATAGCGGAGGCGAATGGGATTTGTTTCTCTCACTTGATCAACCACATTTCATCAGATCGAAACTCCGTAAAAGTTTTGCCTTTTGCTGGATTTGATCCTATACTAGTGACATGCTAACAAAGATTGGCCTGGAGCTAATGCCCAACTGGATTCAGGCCCAAGAATATTTTGAACTCAGCACTACGATATCATTTCTCAACCCAATACTGTGGACGGCAAGGGCACTGATGAAGAGAGCAGGTACACATTTTACTTCTTGATTGTACTTAGTCGTTCAAACACAACTTTTGACATAAATCTTTCATCATGATCCTAAAAGCGTAAGCTTCTTGACCCCCTTAACAATCGGAGGCTCCAACTTCTTGCCCTGTCCCATCACAAAGTCCTGCAGTACAGCTTCACCTCCCGTAGCCTGCCAGGTTGGCTCAGCGTCATTATTTTGCTCGGCCTCTGCCCCGGACCCCTTGAACACCTCAGCTACCGCAGCAGTGCAGGCCTCGGATACCTCAGCCATGAGAGCTTCGGCAGCACGCGCACGCTCGGGCATGTTCCTCCGCACAAGCGCGAAAATGAGGCGCTCGGCATCTGGAGCAGCAGCACTGACACGGTCAATAAGACGACGAATACTGTTGACGAGATATTCTTCCTCGTAGACTGTTCCCTTTCGTCCACGAGCGCGCTTCTTCTCCTCGCGCTTGCGGTTCTTGCTTGTAGCGCGACTGACTCCCGTTCCAGCGGTTCCCACACTCCCAGCTTTACCTGTATATCGTGTAAAGAGCGATGCACTGGTGCTGACTCGGGAAGAGGCAGCGATAGAGACATCGTCGGGGATGTCCATACCACCAGCACGATCTCCTTCGTAGAAAGCCAGGGGGTCTTCAATAGCCTTACGTCGAAGCTCGGCAACACGAGGAACCTGAGCCTTGAGCTGGGCCTTGCAGTCAGCAAGGAACTCGGTCGTTGTACCTAGTGCATCGGCAAGACCAGTGTCGACACTGGCAGTAAGGAGGTCAGGGCGTTTGCGTTGAACAACGAGACGGATAGCGTCTGCAAAGTGGTAGCCTTTGCACAAGCAACGAACAGCCATGTCGATAGAGTCGAGATATTCGAGGTGGATGGTAGAAGCAGCAGAGTAGTCCTTTGCTTCCCAGAGAGCATCTGCGAGGTTGTTGGCAAGGTCGGACATAGCCTCAGCCGACATGGGAGGTTGTTGCTGAGCTGCAGTGTAAAGACACTCTTGCCAACACGTAGCGCCGGCGGTTCGGTAGCAACTCGTTGCCTTAGTCCAGTTCTCGAGTGACTCGTATGCAAGCCCTGCTTCTCGGTAAGCTGATGTGGTCTCAAGATAGGCAGCATAAGCGGCTGTGAGTTCTCGAAGGCGAGGAGGGTCGTAGCGGTATAGGCGGAGAGCGTCGTGGTATAGGGAGTGTTTGGTGGTATAAGCAAGGACTTCATCAAATACATCCATTGTTTGGAGATGACCAAGGGCTTTGACACGACGCTCAAGATGATCATCAATCTCGAAGTGACGTCTAAGCTCGGGAAGAGAGTGCAGGTTTTGAATGAATGGGAGGTATTCGCGAGGATCACGTTGGGACTGCTGAGCGACAAGGAGGGCCAGATCAAGGTTATAGAGCCCAAGGGCATTCTCATATAATCGATTGATGTCGACCAAGAAGCAGATATGCTCAACTGCCTTTTCAGCAATCTTCTCGTCCTCACGCATCAGCTCAGCGACTAGAAGAAGGCCGTCGTTGAGTGCAGGCGGAGACTTGCAAACATGGGCGGTGATGGTATTTTGAAGGTTGGTAGCCTTGCGGCTCTGGAGGGCGTCGAGAAGAGCATCGCAGACCGTGTTGACTTTTGCAGCAGAACCCCGTGGTACGGGTGACAAGTCAGAAGGAATCGTATCAGCTCCAAAGCCGGTAGATCGCTTCGTATCTTGATACATGGTCTGAGTAACATCCTCAGCTCTGGTTTAGGTTAGTGATGGTTCTGGAAGGTTGGAATAGGAAAGTATACCGGAGAGAAGAAAGGAAGAGATCGATATGAGCGACATCGGGGATCTGATCGAGGAAAAGGCCAACATTGGACAAGAATTGCTCGGGCTGGTGGTCGTAGAGAATGTTCATATCTACACGCTGAGTACGACAGTATGAGAATGCTCGAGCGTAGTTCTTCTCATCAATGAGGTTACGGATACCTGCCACGACCATGGCTCGAGGGAAGACGGTCTCCAGATTTCCACGGGGCATCTGTAAAACAATGCTCATATTGGCGGGAATAGCTGTGACAAGTCGCGATCCACGCTCCACACTGCGGCAACGTTCGTCTGTCTCGGGGTCATCTGCAGGGACTTCAAGATCTAAGGGGGCATTAGTGGGTAGTCACGAAAGACAAAATAGTGCCTTACCATCGACGTTGGCGGTCAAGTGAACAAACTTGACAAAATGGTTCTTGGTAGTGAATATGAGATGGCTGGGTGTGGCGATAAATGAAGTACAGTTCTTTGCCAGAAGACGAGAATTGGCATAAATATGGCCGTTCCGGGAGAGGCCAAAGGCAACATTCTCATCATCAACCTTGCTAATCTCAAACCAAGGCAGCTGTGTCTGGAATTGCACAGGCAGCATCTCATTTCCAGACTCGCTGATCTGGAATAGCTTTCCCGAGCTGTCCTGGCCATACCCAGTGAACGAATTATCGT
Organism: Fusarium subglutinans; assembly: GCF_013396075.1. Taxonomy (NCBI): domain Eukaryota; kingdom Fungi; phylum Ascomycota; class Sordariomycetes; order Hypocreales; family Nectriaceae; genus Fusarium; species Fusarium subglutinans. Next base: position 221,673 of record NW_023502136.1, read on the forward strand.
CTTGATAACTGGTTGTGGCGACAAGAACCTCCCGAGAGTTGACGTCTGCGACAGATAATTCAACTTCACCTGCAGCCTGTACGAATCGCTGAACAAAGCCCTTCTCCTCTTCGTAACCGAAGTAATGGAAAGCATCAGCTACAGCGGCAATTCTCAAAAGAATATTGTATCCAGGGCTTGCCATCTCGTCGAATAATACCTTCTTGGAGAGCTTGGGTTTGATGGATCTCCCGTTCTTGACGGGCCACTCATAAACATCGATACCCTTTCGGTGAAGAACCGCAAGGGATGTGTTGTCACGGCCGAAAGCGACGTCGACTGCCGCCGCAGGAACCGTGATATCGAACATTGCCATAGGGGGCGGAACATTGGCTGTTCGGAAAGGGGTCAACTTGACTATTTCGCCGTCAATTACCGCCACAGCACCATTGTCGTGCGGCGGGTGGCACGATCCTCTTGCTGTATGGAAGATGTGCTCTGTCACAACGACAGTATTTGTTGAAGTAGCAGCAAAGCGCAAAGCCTTCTCGGGATGCCATGACAAACATGTCAAGCTAGCCTCGATAGGGATTTCTTGTTTGAGGTACCAGTGGTAGTTGCCCATAGTCCATAGCTGAACCATATCCTTGAAAAGGACTGCGAGGACAGTCGAGTCTGAGTTCCACTCAAGACGTATTCTCTCATGAGCCTCAACTGGCCCAGAAGGAGAACGAAGTGTGAATTCGCCGTGCCGTAAACCGTTCCTCTCGAAAAAGACCACATCGATCTGGTTTGACTTTCGCTGAATGCCAGCCATTAAGTTTCCGGCTGGTCGCCAGCTCAGAGAACCCTCAAGGCCATCAACTGGCTCACTTGCACTGTCCAGCTCTCCTTCTCGTGAGTAAACTCGAATTACACGTCGTGAGTTCTCTTGGACTGAGTTGATGGCCACATAAGCGCCATCGCCTCTCCAGCTAATGGTGGTGGCACCATCCTCGTGAGGACTGGGTAAACCCTCATCAACCTTTTCGGGGATAGTAGGATCACGCATGGCCTTTGCACCTCGACCTTGAAACTGAGTCTCCTTCTTTCCCCATCCGACGGATACGTGTTTCGATGCATTGAGGTCCTCGACTGTCATGGGGATCTCAGCAACCGGGTCGAAGGTTGACCCCATGAATATGACATTGTTCTCCTTTGTGACAACAATGAGGAGTTCCTCATCAGGGGACCATCGTGCAACAGCAATACCAACATCTATAGAGCCAACAATCTCAATGTGGGCACCTTCTTCTGAGAAGTCGTCTTCTCGGACTGTGACGATATCGCCACCTTCGAAGACGAGACATGTAGTTGCTGAGCCACTGAGATACTGCAAACTGACGAGCTTGTCGACGACGAGGTCTGGTGATGGGTTTGGGGCCTCCCAGCTGGCTACAGTACTGACTGAGCTATATGAAGTAAGTGACTATTATTTGTAAATTATTCTATAAACGATGTACTTACATGTCTCGATCTCCAGAGATTCTCAACAACTCAATCTCACAGCTGTCCACAGACGGTTGGGCTACGACAAGAACCTGATCCTTCTCAGGATCCCAACACGCAGCTGTGACGTTATCGCGCTGGCACTGTCCGAATCGAATGTTGCGAAGATTGCGCATCTTGACTATTTCTCACCTCACCACTAAAGAAGGTCAAGCTCTAGTTACCTAGTCAGTTGTCTGATGATCTTTACCAACAGCACACAGTAACTATCGATGTAACTGAAGCGGTAGGGAATGGGCAGACTATAGGCCTATATGCAGCTGTCGTTCGACCTGTTCTGGTCTGTCGGACAAGGCCGAGAGTGCAAGTGGTGATATTTTTTTGGTGTGGATGAAATGGGCAATCAGCGGCGATGGATTTGCTAGATTTGGTGTCGATGCCCGTAATCGAGATTTTTTGCGGTACCTGATCAAGCTGGTGGGCAAAGTACTGATGCGGGGTGATGTAGCGCAAAAGCTACATGCTATGACTCCCAGATCATGTACTTGCCATCTCTGAAAGTTCTGATCAAGGGCCTGGGGAAAGAGCTTTTTAGGTTGCATCACTTCTTTCTTCTCTTTTCCGTCTAGATCAGCTCTTCACAGGCAATAGCGACCAACCTAGATTTTCGTAACTATTCCGGGCCTCGGCGATTGAAGAGTTCATCGCCTTATTTTTAACTAATAACTGATTTGAATGGCCACATTGATCGTGCTCTTTCTCTTATTAAACTTGCCCCATTTCCCATCTTTTTTGTGCTGATTTACTCTAGACTGTTCCCTGTTTCACGCTCTATTTGTAGCTTTCACCATCACATGCCGATCGCCCGCTAGATACTGATTGAGGAACCATTCATTGACTTCTCTCCGCATTTGCTCTCAACCACTACCATTCAACCACCTACGTATCGTATCGTGCTAATAAACGCTACTACTCGCCGTAGCAGCCATTGTTTATTCCAACTACCACCAACACATTCATCTACAGTGATAGTGATACCATCACCATCATGGATGTTGCATACAATCAACACGCCGACCGATCTCGTCGCAAGAATCGCTCCTCTTCCAACCTCAACCATCTCTCCCTCGCGCCCTTGACCGCCAAACTTCCCCTCAACGACGACGAACTCATTGCCGACGCTATCGCATCACACCCTCACTCGCCTATCCATCCAATCCCCTCCTATATCCAGGGAAAATCTGCTCCTTCAACACCACGTCTTCTCGCCCGATCCCCAACAGCATCGCGCTCGAGATCCCATACCCGAACCCCCTCAACACCTCTCGCCAAAAGCAAATCCGCGTCTCATCTCGCGGCTGGCGCATCACGTCAGACTCATTCTGGTCGCGCAACGCCCAGACGCCACAAAGATGATATGAGCTTTAGCATGCATAATCGCAATGATAGCGATTGGCTGCTCAGGACAGGCGCGCTCATGAGTTCCGAAGCTCGCGAGTCTAAGGGTCAGACTTGGCTTATCTCGCGTCAGAGTTCTACCAGCCTAGGCGGAATGGACCCCGACGAGGATGCTTTTGAAAGTGAACTTGCTCGCGAGCGTGAGCTTACGAGCCGCCATGCTAGTCGCCGCGGTAGCACTGCTGAGGACGCATCTCCATATGCCAGTCGCTTCCCTAGCCGCACTCATAGTCGCTCCCACAGCTTGACGCGACCTAGGCGTCTCCTCCACTCACCTCTGGAATTCTCAATGACTGCCGATGGGTCCTACTTCCCCAACCAAGAAGTCAACAATGATCTACCCGGCCCTGACTTTGTCAACCTCGACGAGAAGCTCGAGGAGCTTGAGCAGGACTTGTCCCAAGATGATGAAGCTACCGTGCGACGTCTCGTGCGCAAGGGCCAAGCTAACACAGGGACTTGGTTCGGCAATGTCTGGTCCCTCTTCTCCGTAGAGGAAGACGATGAGGATTCAGAGGACGATAGTGATGAGACTCCTCAGGAAGGAGATTCCCAACTCGGCCGCTCCCGTAGTTGGTCCTCCCGCCATCTGGCAGGCATATCGACAGCCCCAGAAGAGCGTATTCCTCCCCCAGGAACCGACGAAGGCGGCTGGAGAGATGCAGCCTGGTTATTGAGCGTGGCGTCCAAGGTGATGTTTTAGAATGAAGCGACTAAACACAAGACGATAAACCGATTATTTATTTATATAGGCAGTAAAGAGATTGGATAGCACAAGGGCGTATGGCTTAAGAGCGTAGTTGGTTGGTAATATATTTGGCGTATATAGCTTCAGCCTCGCATTATGGGAGCAGGCTTCATAACATAATTGATTTTGGTGTACCTACTCTTGCTTATTGTAGAATACTGTCCGAGTATCAACAGACTTTTGAATAATTAAGCGATATTCTTAGTAAAGCTATCATTGTAAGTAGAGGGCTCCTAGACAACCTTGCTCGACTCGACCCTGGCACTCCGCGCCGGCCCAAGGAGCACGGCGCGGGGTCCGTCACCGCCCCACTACCGTTCCGCAGCCGGGGCCAAGATCAGCATCAACTGACAAGCAAAAACTACCCGCTCAGGGTCGTCTTCGAAGCAAATGAGCGCCACGTCACTTTTGCTTCATTTTTACCACGCTGTAGAACATCTAGGGTTGCTACGTCGGACCCTGCAAGTGTGCGAGAAAGAAAAGAAGTACATAAAAATGAGACAGAGGAATACCCACCATAATCGTGCGGCCAAGGTGAGAAGAGTGAGTCAAAACCGGTTTGCGGGGTGGACGAGTTATCACATCGCAGGAGGGTGCATTGCAGGCCTCGAATGAGACTTGTTCCGCGTGTGATTGATAAAATGGTCTTACAGCTTTGAGCCAAATGCGAGATGGTCACCAGTCGAGGCCTACCAGGTGCGGTTCATGATTCTTGTGCATGATGCCTGAGGTAAAGGGTTCAGCTGTGCTACAAACTTCCCGGGAATTGGGTCATTGGTGGTTCGACTCTGATGTCGATATGTGCAACAAGAGATGCCGATTATGCCGCTCGTCGATGCCATGTGCAGCTACAGATCTGGGTCGTGCATTAGAAGCTCTTCCGTGACAGTTTGCGGTGAGGTCTAATATGGTGGGTACCTAATATTAAAGTCTCAAGACATGGATAGCTTGATAAGATGCTGAGTCGTAGCGGGAGTTGTTGTGTTGTCAAGCACGCTGCCCCCCGTAAGGCATGTTAAGTGGGCTTGGACCCAAGTTCAAAATCTAAAAGACCAAGTTTTATACAACTCGTGACTTTAAGCAGCTTGATCATGCCATCCCAGAGAAAGGAATAACCAAGTAAAAGAAGCATTTGTTCAGCCGCCGGTGGTCAAACCCCGCCATCAAGCATTCAAGCGTAACCGTGCACGAGGGGCCCGGCGGAAACGTCAGTGAGGGGTGCTCAATGAGATTGATCAACGGACCCTGCAGGACCCTATATCAGTCGAAGCGAGAGCAACGCAAGCCACAGGTATACAGCATAACAGATGCAGTTGGTCTGGAACGGAGAAAATGCCGCACCAAAGTCTTGATTGCGGTGGCTGGTGTGAGAAACAAAGAACAGCTTCAACATTGAGGGTGCAATCAGCGTGGGGTTTCGTTTTATTGAACGGGTCCAACTTCTCGAGTCGAATTCAACCGGGTGGGCCTGCGGGCATAAGACGGCGTGCATGTCATCCTAAGCTTGTGAGTGCTGGGGAGCTTTGGTTCCCAAGACTTGGAATCTTGAGAGAACGCTCCCGTGCCCTACGGCCGAGATGCCGATCGTCTCCTGTCTGAGAAATACCAAGAGTTGAGAGTGTGGACCGGTGACTCGGTGAACGTCGCGTCTTGTCTCGGGAGGTTGTGCCTGAGTATCTTGCACTTTGTATCTTGTAAGTAGAGTATCAAAGCAGTGAGCTCGAGAGACAGGCATAAGCGGCGTCCTGTTGTGTTTTGTCTCGGCCGAGAGGGCCTGAGTGATCCACTGCATAACACACTATCCGAACAAGCGATAGAGCCAGCAGCAAGTGGAGGAACGCGAGAGTGAATTGCTTCAGCTCCGGGTGACGACTTCCCGGGTCCCGGGGATATGCCACAGCTGGTTGGGGCTGGGGATTTGCGTATTTAGCCATGCGCCGGGTTATGACCGGTGTGCTGGATATCATGGGACGCTGGAGCCTTGTATATGCTGTACACTGCGCGTTATCTGTATGTCAGCATCTGGAGGAGGGGATCATGAAACAATCAATGCCAATCAAGAATAGAACTCCGGATACAGGCCGAAGAAAACGTTCCGCCTCATGGTAGCATCTGTACATACTGTACTGTACTGTGCTGTGCTGTGCTGTGCTTCTGGTATCCCGGTTGGTGGTGCTTTCTTGTCTGTTGTCAACTTGTCACTATGAATTAGCGGACTATTTCCACGCTAGGCGGACGCGGTTGAGAGTCCCGGAGAACCAGAACGAAAAAGACGATGAGCTTCCTAAATAGTTAGAGGGGATGGTCTGTTAAGGACCTAATCAGCGGTGACATCGATCTGGTGCACTGTCAGCGATGTTGAGGAATATTTCTGGTATTAAGCTATCGCGCGGCGGGAGCGCACGTACGCATGGGCACGGGCATGGATGGCACTGACATGATTTTGGTAGACGTCAAAAAAGAAAAAAAGAGAGAGTGTGTGTGTAAGGTACATACTATGGTATTAGGCATAAGTAGGGGCCATTTCTAGAGGCTTCGGTAGTCTGTGCGCTGTACCCTCACTGTACAAGCCTCTATAAATTAGTAGGCCTACAGCGCCTTCAGAGGTATCTCATCCTAAACCTCAGCTTACACCTCAGCCAATCAGAATATCAAATTACACGCCAAGACCTCCTTACCTGTCACGTGATAAATTCAATTGCCTGTACAGAGGTCCTTACTAAAAGTTTTATCCTACGCTAAAATTACTAGTACTATTAAAAGTAAATTAGTACTTTTAAATAAGTTAATTTTTTACTAAATAATCCTTACCTTTTTTATACTTATTTTCTCTTTTTAGCTTAATAATTTTTTCTATATAATAAGGTATTTATTTAATCTATACTTAGATTTTTTTTTATAATATTACTAACTAAGCTACCTCTTACCTATAAATAGCCTTATATTTACTTTAAAGTATACCTTTTTTTATTAT